>NC_053025.1:234531473-234831473 GCF_003073215.2 Triticum urartu | reverse complement strand
TGTTGATTGTAGAGGCATTAATAATATTACTATTCATTATCATCATCCTATTCCTAGGCTAGATGACATGCTTGATGAATTGAGTGGCTCTACAATATTCTCCAAAGTTGATTTGAGTAGTGGATACCATCAAATTCGTATGAAATTGGGAGATGAATGGAAAACAGCATTTAAAACTAAGTTTGGATTATATGAGTGGTTAGTCATGCCTTTTGGGTTAACTAATGCACTTAGTACTTTCATGAGATTAATGAACGAAGTTTTACGTGCTTTCATTGGACGATTTGTGGTAGTCTATTTTGATGATATACTGATTTATAGCAGATCTTTGGAGGAACATTTACATTCTATTTTTATTGCTCTACGTGATGCATGTTTGTTTGGTAACCTTGGGATGTGCACCTTCTGCGCCGACCGAGTATCTTTTCTTGGCTATGTTGTTACTCCATAGGGAATTGAAGTTGATAAAGCCAAGATTGAAGCTATTGAGAGTTGGTTGCAGCCCAAAATGGTCACACAAGTGAGGAGTTTTCTTGGCCTCGCTGGATTCTATAGGCGTTTTGTGAGAGATTTCAGCACCATTGCTGCACCTCTCAATGAGCTTACAAAGAAGGATGTGCCTTTCGTTTGGGGTACCACACAGGAAGAAGCATTCACGGTATTGAAAGATAAGTTGACACATGCTCCTTTACTCCAACTTCCTGATTTTAATAATACTTTTGAGCTTAAATGTGATGCTAGTGGAATTCGATTAGGAGGTGTGTTATTACAAGATGGCAAACCTGTTTTTGCATAATTCTCTGAAAAATTGAGTGGGCCTAGTCTGAATTATTATACTTATGATAAAGAATTATATGCTCTTGTTCGGACTTTAGAAACATGGCAACATTATTTATGGCCCAAAGAATTTGTATACATTCTGGTCATGAATCGCTGAAACATATTAAAAGTCAAGCTAAACTGAATCGTAGACATGCTAAATGCGTTGAATTCATTGAGACTTTCTTATGTCATTAAACACAAGAAGGGTAAAGAAAATGTTATTGTTGATGCATTGTCTCGTCGCTATACTATGCTTTCACAACTTGAATTTAAAATATTTGGTTGGGAGACCATCAAAGATCAGTATGTGCATGATGCTGAATTTAAAGATGTATTGCAGAATTGTAACAAATGTAGAACATGGAACAAGTTCGTCGTTAATGATGGATTTGTGTTTTGTGCAAACAAGCTATGCATTCTAGCTAGCTCCGTTTGTCTTTTGTTGTTGCAGGAGGCGCATGGAGGAGGATTAATGGGGCACTTTGGTGTGAAGAAGACAGAGGATATACTTGCGACACATTTCTTTTGGCCAAAGATGAGACGGGATGTTGAGCATTTTTTTGCTCGCTACACTACATGTCAAAAAGCTAAGTCACGACTCAATCCTCATGGTTTATATATGCCTTAGTGTTCCTTGGGAGGATATATCTATGGACTTTGTTTTAGGTTTACCTCGAACAAAGAAGGGAAGGGATAGCATATTTGTTGTCGTGGATAGATTCTCGAAAATGGCACACTCTATACCATGTCATAAAAGCGATGATGTTGTTAATGTTGCTGATTTGTTCTTTCGTGAGATTATTCGCTTGCATGGTGTGCCAAATACTATTGTTTCAGATCATGATACTAAATTTCTTAGCCACTTTTGGAGATGTTTATGGGCTAAGTTGGGGACTAAACTGCTTTTTAGTACTACTTGTCACCCCCAAACTGATGGTCAAACTGAAGTAGTCAATAGAACATTGTCTACTATGCTTAGGGCTATTTTGAAGAATAATAAGAAAATGTGGGAAGAATGCTTGCCTCATATTGAATTTGTTTATAATAGTTTGCTGCATTCTACTACTAATATGTGCCCTTTTGAAATTGTGTATGGTTTCCTACCTCGTGAACCCATTGATTTGTTGCCTCTTCCATCTTCGGAGAAGGTTAATTTTGATGCTAAACAATATGCCGAATTGATCTTAAAAATGCATGAGTTAACTAAGGAAAACATTGAGCGTATGAATGCTAAATATAAACTTACTGGAGATAAGGGTAGAAAACATGTTGTGTTTGCACCTGGAGATCTTGTTTGGTTACATTTGCATAAGGATGGATTTCCTGATTTGCATAAATCAAAGATAATGCCACGTGCTGATGGTCCTTTTAAGGTGTTAGAGAAAATAAATGATAATGCATATAAACTTGAGTTGCCTGCAGATTTTGGATTTAGTCCCACTTTTAACATTGCAAATTTGAAGCCTTATTTGTGTGAGGAAGATGAGCTTCCGTCGAGGACGACTTCATTTCAAGAAGGGGAGGATGATGAGGACATCAATACCATTGTTACACCCACAGTCCCTGCTGCTATACATACTGGACCAATTACTAGAGCTCACGCACGCCAATTAAATTATCAGGTACTTTCCTTTCTTGGTAATGATTCTAATGTTCATGAGAATATGATGCTACCTAAGTTGGATACATTTGTTTTGCTTACAACTGAAGGGCCTGGCATGGATAAGAGGGATGAATACTAGAGCAAGACCAAACATGGAGATGATGGCATGCGGAAGGGGAACAAGAACAGAGTTACAAGTGGTGATTTCAGGACTTTGAAGCCACCATAAGGAGTGCATGAAGCCTTGGACGAAATATACAAGATGTCACTTCATAAATTTCGTCTAGAGGCTATTATAGGTGCTACGTCACCTTATTATTGGTGCAGGCCCATGTAATTTCGAAATACTTAAGTATAGGCTATTTTTAGAGTTCGTATGTGTGGGGAAACAAGAGTTAGGGTTGATTTCGGACCCCTCCTCAAAGGGCCACAAAATTCCACCCTCTTCCTCCATATATACAGCCCTTAGGGCGTCGTTTAGACTTTGGGTTTTGTTTAGATTAAAGTTCGCCATAGCTGCAACTTCGCATACTTCGTTTGTGTTCAACGACCAGACAAAGGCATCATAGAACCCCACCTTGATCAATAAAGCTTTCCTCTTATATTCGCAATATCCAGATTGCAATCTTAGTTTCTTACTTGTTCTTTGTTTGCCTATAGGAAACAGACCTTCGTGGTCAGGTTGATCGTGCTCTGGCATGGTCAATAACCTCTCGGAGTTAGTTTAGTGATTGCTAAGGCGCGACGTCCTCGCACATTCATAGTCGGATCATAAAAGTCGACTTCCTCCAAAATTTAGCCACCATCTCATCGAAAGACGGGACACCTTTGCCTCTATCAAGTACCTCACAGCATGAACAATCTCAGCATGTAGTACAACTACCAATTGGAAAAATCTTATTCTAGCTCATAAGGAAATAATGTAGTGAAGCATGTACATCAACCAATACTCTGTAGAAGCATATAAATAGAGAAGGCACAAAGACAATGGTATACCTCCAGCTTAGGCACGACATCAAGCAACAATAATCTCAATTATCATAGCTATTTTCATTCGAAGTAAAGATGGATAAAGAATGACCCATGTATAGTAGAAGCATACCTCAGCATGGTCACAAAAGACAAAGCCAGTTAGTTATGCGCCCCAGCACATCACACCAGCAAAACCAAAGTAGCTTGCTTTACTTGCCAAAAATTTCAAAACAAAAAATGTGAAATTCAACCAATAGAAATTATAGCCCCTCATTCCTCATGTCACATGTTCTCGCAGTCAACTGAGGTAACAAACAAATAGAAAGAATTAGCTCTCATGTACGAGGGAGAAGATAGAACTCATTCTGCATGGCAGTCTTGAAATCCAGGGAAGGAAAATATGGCATATATATAGCACATGTTCTCTGTTTCTCAACTTCACATCAATGACAAATATCCTGTTAAACTACTCTGTTAAACTTCTTTTTCACGATTTTATCATACATCCATAATTAGTTATTTGCTTAGTGGGGTATATGCAAGACAAAACATCTGTGTAATTTTCAGAAAGAAGCAAAACCACCAGGCATTGAGTCTATCTAAGTACCCGAGCCGATGCAAAACCAAACGAAATGACTGTGAACCAACTTAGCTAACATAGATATAAGCCTTTTTTAACAGCAATTAACTAACATAGGTGGCGTGGCTTGCCGCGCGTTGCCCGCAAAATGGTGGGGCAACTAGATATTGAACCTTTTTTGAAGATGATAGAGCTAAAGTGGTATATATACACAACTGGTACGGAAGTAGTTTTAGAGTGCATAGATACTTTACAACAATGGAAATTACACATGATTTAATGACCTTCGATGAGACATGGATAAAACATAACAGCTTGGAAATACACCATTGTCTTTTGTGCATCTTCAGACATCACGTATATTCAGTTGTTAAACATAAGAGCAAGCTAGAGGTCAGTTACATTCAACAAAGGCAAAGAATCTGAGTGAATACATACCATACCGACAGAGGATTATGAGGAAATCTACATAAAAGAGCTCGCAACACCAACACAGTCAATTGTTTTGTAGGTTCCAATCGGATGCAAACCTTGCTACTAAGGACAAAATTCAAAAACATTGTATCATGAATAGCAGGTCCTATCTTGCAAAACGCAAGTACAATTCAAATAGATATTGAAAGCTATAGGCTTATCTCATTGCAACCTGTACTTTCAGAGTTCAGATACGCTAACTCTACCTAGCTTGGAGTGGTCTTATGCTTCATAGTAAACTCATGGCACGAACAAAAATAACGTGAGCAAGGAAATATCATTGTACACATTGGAGTTCATGTGTTGTTTGACCAAACAAACAAAACAATATTTGACTAAGTATTTCAGGCTAACAAAGAAATGGAAGAAATTTCAGGCTAACAAAACAATATTTGACTAAGGAAATATCATATGTGAATTACCAAAGAAATTAGGCTGGTTGAGGTACATATATCGACCACCACATACAAAACAGGAAATATTTTATCTAACATGAGGTTGACTTAGATGGATGGTTATAGGTTTACATCAAATATATCCAATAGCATGCTTGGAGAAGCACTCATCCTCGCAACATATCGCCATCATCTGAGACAGAATACAAACACACAAAATGGAAATGGTAAACACATGCGTCATAAGTAAGCTACTAAATTAGGACTTGGAAGGGCAAAATCACCACACGGCTGGTGCTTACAACAATCTTCACACAAAATTTACACCAGCCAAAATGGTACTTTCAATAATATGCATACAAAGTTATAAATACACCAACCAAAATGGTACTTTCAATCTCTGACCTCGCGGCATGCCTCCACGGCGGCTAGGACTGAGGACGGCGGCTGAGGCCGCTCACCCTCCCCTCCCCCCTCCCCCCACGATTCCCTCCCCACATCCACGAAACCTTCTCGGAGATGGTGAGATTGATCTCACTAGTTCCGCAAGGGGTGCTCATGGTGACGGGGGCTCGGGGTGGGTGGAAAGGGCGACCAGGATTCGCGACGCCGTTGCGGCGTGGATCCGGCGTGTTCAGGAGTGGAAGGCGGTGGATCAGGCAGTGGCGGCAGCGAGAGATCCGGACACGTGAACCGCAGCGGCTAGATATGCATAGGTTTGCTAGAGGAGAGCAAAGGGGGAGTAGAGGATCCTAGCAAAGTTGATCTACGACGAGGCGACGGTGGAGGAGAAATTGAGGATGCATGCCTTCCCGCACTCCTCGTCGGCCGAGTTCGTGTTATGGGCGAGGGAAAAGGCAAAGTCGGAGGATCCTCGGAGGGCGCTATGATGGGAGTGTGTGCTAGGGGGTGATTCCATCTGGTGCTCCGTTGCAAATCTCGTCCTGGCTCCGGCGACCAATCAGCATTGAGCTCATCTAAATATAAGGTGCATCCCATGCCGCCAGGCTCACTGATGACCCACAAGTATAGGGGATCTATCGTAGTCCTTTCGATAAGTAAGATTGTCGAACCCAATGAGGAGCAGAAGGAAATGACAAGCGGTTTCAGGAAGGTATTCTCTGCAAGCACTGAAATTATCGATAACAGATAGTTTTGTGATATGGTAATTCGTAACGGGTAACAAGTAACAAAAGTAAATAAGGTGCAGCAAGATGGCCCAATCCTTTTTGTAGCAAAGGGCAAGCCTGGACAAACTCTTATATAAAGGAAAACGCTCCCAAGGACACATGGGAATTATCATCAAGCTAGTTTTCATCACGTTCATATAATTCACGTTTGGTACTTTGATAATTTGATATGTGGGTGGACCAGTGCTTGGGTACTGCGCTTCCTTGGACAAGCATCCCACTTATGATTAAACCCTATTGCAAGCATCCGCAACTACAAAAGAAGTATTAAGGTAAACCTAACCATAGCATGAAACATATGGATCCAAATAATCCCCTTACGAAGCAACTCATACACTAGGGTTTAAGCTTCTATCACTCTAGCAACCCATCATCTACTTATTACTTCCCAATGCCTTCCCCTAGGCCCAAACAATGATGAAGTGTCATGTAGTCGACGTTCACATGACACCACTAGAGGAGAGACAACATACATCTCATCAAAATATCGAACGAATACCAAATTCACATGACTACTTATAGCAAGACTTCTCCCATGTCCTCAGGAACAAACGTAACTACTCACAAATCATATTCATGTTCATATTCAGAGGGGTAGTAATATGCATAAAGGATCTGAACATATGATCTTCCACCGAATAAACCAACTAGCATCAACTACAAGGAGTAATCAACACTACAAGCAACCCACAGGTACCAATTTGAGGCTTTGGGACAAAGATTGGATACAAGAGATGAACTAGGGTTTGAGATGAGATGGTGCTGGTAAAAATGTTGATGGAGATTGACCCCCTCCCGATGAGAGGATCGATGGTGATAATTTCCCCCTCCCGAAGGGAAGTTTCCCAGCAGAACAGCTCCGCCGGAGCCCTAGATTGGTTCCGCCAAGGTTCCGCCTCATGGCGGTGGAGTTTCGTCCCGTGAGGTAGCTTATGATTTTTTTTCCTTGATGAAAGACCTCATATAGCAGAAGATGGGCATCAGATGGCTGCCAGGGGCCCACGAGGTAGGGGGCGCGCCCAAGGGGGTAGGGCGCGCCCCCCACCCTCATGGACGGTGGGTGGAACCCCACTGGTACTTTCTTCGCCCAATATTTTTTATATATTCTGAAAATAATTCCCGTGGAGTTTCAGGACTTTTGGAGTTGTGCAGAATAGGTCTCTAATATTTGCTCCTTTTCCAGCCCTGAATTCCAGTTGTCGGCATTCTCCCTCTTCATGTAAACCTTATAAAATAAGAGAGAATAGGCATAAGTATTGTGACATAATGTGTAATAACATCCCATAATGTAATAAATATCGATATAAAAGCATGATGCAAAATGGACATATCAACTCCCCCAAGCTTAGACCTCGCTTGTCCTTAAGCGGAAGCCGATATCGAAAAATATGACCACATGTTTAGAGATAGAGGTGTCAATAAAAATAAAATACGGACATGAGAGCATCATGATCATTCTTAGAACAACAACATATATATATATTGTCATATGATCTCTTATGCTAAAGTAACAATTCATTCACAGTTTCGAGTATGAATCGGAAACTTCATTGAGAACCAACAAACTACAATCTCAGTCATTGAAGCAATTGCAATTTATCATAACATAGGAAAGAGTCAATATAGGAGCTTTTCAGCAAGTCCACATACTCAACATCATTTAGTCTTTCACAATTGCTAACACTCACGCAATATTTATGGTTATGAAGTTTTAGTCGGACACAGAGAAAGGTAGGGGCTTATAGTTTTGCCTCCCAACCTTTTACCTCAAGGGTAATGTCAACAATAATAGTTCATTGATATCGAAAGCAGGGAGCAGGCGGGAAAAACACAAGGTGGGGTTTGATCTGGTGATCAAGGATAATAGTTCATAACCATTTAGCTATATATATCAGGATCTTTCCAAAACACTGTGCTTGCCAAAGGATAAAATGTAAAAAGGAATGGTGAAGATCACCATGACTCTTGTATGAAGTATCGGACAAGAATAAAAGATAGGCCCTTTGCAGAGGGAAGCAGAGGTTGTCATGTGCTTTTATGGTTGGATGCACAAAATCTTAATGCAAAAGAACATCACTTTATATTGCCACTTGTGATATGGACCTTTATTATGCAGTCCGTCGCTTTTATTTCTTCCATATCACAAGATCGTATAAAGCTTATTTTCTCCACACTAATAAATCATACATATTTAGAGAGCAATTTTTATTGCTTGCAACAATGACAACTTACTTGAAGGATCTTACTCAATCCATAGGTAGATATGGTGGACTCTCATGGCAAAACTGGGTTTAAGGATATTTGGAAGCATAAGTAGTATCTCTACTTGGTGCAAATAATTTGGCTAGCATGAGAGGGAAAGGCAAGCTTGATATGTTGGATGATCCATGACAATATAATTTATTTCAGATGTAAGAAAACATAACCCATTACGTTGTCTTCCTTTCCAATGTCAACTCTTTAGCATGTCATATTTTAATGAGTGCTCATAATAATAAAATATGTCCAAGATAGTATATTTATATGTGAAAATCTATCTTTCTTTATTACTTCCTGTAACATCCCAAAATTCTAAATTTTGGAATGTTATAATAAATAGATAGATTTGATTGATTGTGTGAAATTGAGTGAAATTCGAAACCTTTTTGAAATTTAAATGAGAGGGAATAAAAGGACTTTCCCAAACTTTCATTTTTCATTCGTGATCTCCGTGAATTCAAATTCTTCTCACCACGAAACCCTGGAGAGAAGATGACATGACTTCTTCCATTTATTTAAATGACAAGGGGTGTTGAAAATATTTGAATTTCATTTGGAAAATATTTCCAATTATGAAACTTTATGCAACTCAATGATTTTTCACGAGAGGAGATAAAATGACTTTTTCAAATTATATGAAATATGAGTTGGGAGTTTCAAAGGATCAAATTCAAAGTCTTTTGGAATTAATTTTCAATTTGGATTTATTTGAGTTTTATTCAAATTATTTTTCTCCAAAAATAAAATATATGGAAATTAGGGTAACATGATTCCCTACATTAGAAAATTGGAGAAAAATTAATTTGAAATCATTTTGGTATTTTTAAAATGATTTTTGTTGGATTTTAATAGACCAGTAGCACTCTTTGAATTATTAGAATTGGTGTGTATTTTATTTAATGCTAGAATAATGTCCATGTTGTAGAAAATCTTTTTCTGAAAATTTTGATATATTATATGCCTATATAATATATATATTTCTATTTGTTTTTATCCCTTTTCTTTGTCTGTGTTTAAAAAAAAAACTTCCCTCCACCGAACTGGGCCGGCCCAGCTCCCAGGCCAGTCCGCGGCCCAGCCCGCGTCGCCATCGCCACCGTCCCTGAGCGGGACTTTGCTCGGGAGTTCGCCGCCGCCGCCGTCCGAGTCCCGGCCGGGCACGCCTCCCGTGACCCCTTCCCCACGCCTCCCAAGGCCACCCCTCCCCTATAAAGCCGCCGCCCCGGGCCCCGTTTCCCTCTTGGTCACGCCACCGCCTCCTCCCGCAGCCGCCGCCGCCATGGTCAACCGCCGCCGCCGCCGCTCGCAGCTGCTGCGCCGCTGCTTTGCCGCGCCACCGCATGCTGCTCGCCTCCGCCGCCGCCGCACTGCCGCGCCGCGCCGCCCGCGACGGCCCTCACCGCTGCCGCTGCTTCCGCCGCCACCGGAGCCGCCGCCGGAGCCCCGCGCCGCCTCGCCGGAGTTCAACCTCGCCGCTGCCGGTTTTTTTCTCGAAAACCGCCAAACCAGCGCGAACCGGTATAAACTGACCCCGGTTCTTTTCTTTAAGTTCGGTTTTTTTGTAAAAAAGAAAACCTAGACTAGATCTATTTTTTTTCTGGTTTTATTAAACAGCGAACGTCCACTATTTAGATCTTATAAACGAACGTTCGTAATTTAGTCTTTTTCTTTTTCTGTTTTTTTTCCGGCCAGGGACCTATCTGTGATACTTTATTTACAGAATAGTCCCTATACTTCAAACAAGCACAACTTTTTACTCGTTAGTCCAAATCCAACGAAACCAACGCTCACGTCTTCGTTATGATCTCCTCCATCCAGTAATCCAACCCAAACATGTTTTTGAAAAGTTTACAATTTGAATTAGATCAGATTTGAATTCAAACTTCGTTTGATCATAACTTGAGTTTCGTAGCTCCGTTTGAGTTGATTCTTTTTGAAAATCGAAGCTCTTGACCTAAAAATTCTAATAAGGCCAAATTCACATAATTTTGGTACTGTTAGAAATTGTTTTATGTTGCAAGAGTTATTTGCTTAGTTTTGAAGTTTTCTGAATCGTCTTCTTCGTTCTTTCTGATCTTTTGAGTGATTGCTTATGTGTGGTTACTATTGCTTGCTTACGATAGATTGACCGGAGTGTGACGAGTAGATCTATCAAGAGTTTTGAGTGCAAATCATCTTCATCAACATTGCAGGCAAGTTCACACTTTGATCATACCTTTTTCTACAACCCAGTTTTATTGCATTAGATCAATCCTCACACATTGCATGATTAGGATCTAATTAAACTGTGGGATGGGAAGTAGATGAGGTAGTACCTATTACCTGTATTATTATGAAACCTTTGGGAATTACTTCTACGTTTGCTTATTATGCCATGCTATGCTAGTAGACGTGGATTGGGTGAGTGATATCCATGACAGATGTGAGTTTGTTAAATTTTAATGGTTTACTTAAGGTGGCAACTTAAATACACATCTGGGTGGATTGAGGCACCTGATGTCTATCGGGACTTGCCTGTTTTTATTTCGGACCGCCACCCAGGCTCAAAGGGATCATAAGATCATTCATGCTAGTAAACTTCCGTGTGCAGCCACAAGCCATTATGGGCTCTGGCATAGTTGAGTAAGTTGTGCGAACTCTTATGGGTAGACTAGCAGATGTAGGGGAAAGTAGGTGTACCGGTCTACCCACAAGTAAGGTGCTAGCGCTTCTGAAAGACTGTGTCTCGGTCATCCGTCTTCTCAAACACCCTGCAGTGCGAGAAACCAAACGGAGGCGATCGAGTCTTGTGGGGAAAAGTGCGCAAACCTCTACAGAGTGTACAAACTAATCATGATTAGCCGTGTCCCCGGTTATGGACAACTTGAGTATCTAGTACTTGAATATCATGTGAATCTCATCATGTTACTTTAAACGAATATTGTTGGGTTTTAATGATATTACTTAATTGGGAATGAGAATGTTGTCAACCATTCTCAATGTTCAACAACCACCATGATAGTTAAATAAAATTTATTCCTTTGCAGTAGGGAAAAATTGGCTTTACGCAAAAACCTTATAACCATAGAGCTTTTCCACCAGCCAAATGTGCATGTAGTGATAGCCTTCATTCATCATTCTCTATGGTGTGAATTTGCCAGTACATTCAATGTACTGACCCTCTGTGGCTGCAACGTCTCATGTTGCAGGATTATCTTACGATGAGTAAGTGATACGTTAGGGTTATGATTTCTACACTCAACTTTGTCGTTGGTGTTGATGGGAATCCACAACCTTGTTGCTTCCGCTATATGGATTGAGGTAATAGTATTTACGTTACTTTATACATGTGATTTACCTCTGTTATAAATCCTTCGAGTACTGTGTGTGTCAGCATACCGATCCAGGGATGACACTTAAGCACAGAGACTTGATCCATTCGGGTTAGGTCGCTACACTTCCTATAAATTGCAATGATGACCAAAACTATGTTTGTCAACTCTCAACAACTTTCATTCATCATACTTTTTATATGTGAAGTCATTACTCTCCATAAGATCCATATGATCCCTTTATTTCTTTTTATTCTTTCTCTTTTATTTTTATTCCCTCAAGATCATAGCAAGATAATCAAGCCCTTGACTCAACACTAAACTTTATTATATAACTCACGGACTCGATTACATAGAAGGATCATAAAGCAAAACTCAAAACCAGATCATACTAAAACTTTATTCTACTAGATCAAGATATTACCAAAAGGATCGAACTAAGAAAAACGGTAAAGATAAAAGTGTGATGGTGATACGATATCGGGGCACTCCCCCAAGCTTGGCAGTTGCTAAGGGGAGTGCCCATACCCATGTGCTTATGTCTCTTTCTTCGGAGGTGGTGATGTGATATTCTTGGTGATGATGCCCCTCAGGATACGATTCTCTTCCTCAAGCTTATTAACTTGCTGCTTGAGGTCCATTATTTCCTTGCGGAGCTTGCCCATGACGGCTAAAGCTCCTTTCACCCAAGGATGCTGCATAGCTGCGGGAGAACAAGTAACACTCTTTTTCATATTTTCATAAGAAAGAAATCTAACATTGGAAGGGATGACCGAGTTTGGAATAGCTGAGCTCTATAGTTCCCCCATCGTGAATCCGGCTCGGAAACGAGAAGTAACTTCTTGATCCTCCTCCATTGCATCTATCCTTTTCAAGTCGGCCTCCATCTCTTCCTCAGTTGATGGCCCAAAGTGGTCAGCACCGCTCCTTGCTCTTGCCCCCGGTGTCGGATGAGACACCCGACTCTCCCTGACTGACTCTTGAGAAGACATCTTGCTCTAGATCTGCAGCAGAAATAGCTCGAAACAAAAATAGGAGATATTCGCGTGATACGGTGGTCAAAACTTCCGGGAGATTATATAATGAATTTTCACCGACCAAAAGAAGTATCATGCAAGAAAACAGAGTCCGGAGAGCACAAGAGGTGCCCATGAGGCAGGGGGCGCACCCAGGGGGGTAGGGCGCACCCTCCACCCTCGTGGACGCCTCGTGTCCTTCCTGGACTACTTCTTATTTTTCCTATTTTCTTAAATAATCCAAAACGGAGAAAATTGCTATTAGAACTATTTTGGAGCCGGTTTACTTACCGTACCTCATACCTATTCCTTTTCGGAGTCTGAAACATTCTGGAAAGTGTCCTTTATGTATTCCTCCGGGGTTACGGTTTCGATAACATTAGTTTCAACATTTATAGGATTACCTGAGATATAATGATTGATTCTTTGGCCGTTCACCACCCTCGGATTTGTGCCTTCGAAGTTGTTGATTTTTATGGCACCGGAATGATAGACCTCCTCGATGATGTAAGGACCTTCCCATTTTGAGAGGAGTTTGCCAGCAAAAAATCTTAAACGAGAGTTGTATAACAAAACATAATCACCTACAATAAACTCACGCTTTTGTATCCTTTTGTCATGCCATCTTTTAACTTTTTCTTTAAACAGTTTGGCATTCTCATAAGCCTGGGTTCTCCATTTATCAAGTGAGCTAATGTCAAAAAGCCTCTTCTCACCGGCAAGTTTAAAATCATAATTGAGCTCTTTAATGGCCCAATATGCCTTATGTTCTAGTTCAAGAGGTAAGTGACATGCTTTTCCATAAACCATTTTATATGGAGACATACCCATAGGATTTTTGTATGCAGTTCTATAAGCCCATAATGCATCATCAAGTTTCTTAGACCAATTCTTTCTAGATCTATTAACAGTCTTTTGCAAAATTAATTTAAGCTCTCTATTACTCAGTTCTACTTGATCGCTAGACTGTGGATGATATGGAGATGCAATTCTATGGTTAACATCATACTTAGAAAGCATTTTACGAAAAGCACCATGAATAAAATGTGAACCACCATCAGTCATTAAGTATCTAGGGACACCAAACCTCGGAAAAATAACTTCTTTAAGCATCTTAATAGAGGTGTTATGATCAGCACTACTAGTTGGAATAGCTTCTACCCACTTAGTAACGTAATCAGTAGCAACTAAAATATGGGTGTACCCATTAGAGGAAGGAAACGGTCCCATATAATCAAAGCCCCAAACATCAAATGGTTCAATAACAAGTGAATAATTCATGGGCATTTCTTGACGTCTACTAATATTACCAATTCTTTGACATTCATCACAAGACAAGACAAACTAATGGGCATCCTTGAAGAGAGTAGGCCAATAAAACCCCGATTGTAATACCTTATGTGCAGTTCTATCTCCAGCGTGCTTTCCTCCATAAGCCTTGGAGTGACACTTGCGTAGGATATGTTCCTGTTCATGCTCAGGTACACAACGTCTAATAACACCATCTACTCCTTTATAAAGATGTGGGTCATCCCAGAAGTAATGTCTTAAATCATAGAGAAACTTTTTCTTTTGCTGGTATGTGATACTAGGTGGTATAAATTTAGCAACAATGTAATTAGCATAATTAGCATACCATGGAGCGGTATGAGAAGCATTTATGATAGCTAATTGTTCATCAGGAAAGCTATCATCAATAGGTAGTGGGTCATCAAGAACATTCTCTAACCTAGACAAGTTGTGTGCAACGGGGTTCTCAGCTCCCTTTCTATCAATAATATGCAAATCAAATTCTTGAAGCAAGAGAACCCATCTAATAAGTCTAGGTTTAGCATCTTTCTTTTCCATAAGATATTTAATAGCAGCATGATCAGTGTGAATAGTTACTTTAGAATCAACTATATAAGGTCTGAACTTATCACAAGCAAATACAACTGCTAAAAATTCCTTTTCAGTAGTAGCATAATTTCTTTGGGCACTGTCTAGAGTCTTACTAGCATATTGGATAACATTTAATTTCTTATCAACTCTTTATCCTAGAATAGCCCCTACAGCATAATCACTAGCATCACACATGATTTCAAAGGGTAAATTCCAATTAGGTGGTTGAACAATAGGTGCAGAAATCAAGGCTTTCTTAAGTATTTCAAATGCTTCTTCACAATCATCATCAAAGACAAAAGGAACATCTTTTTGTAAGAGATTAGTCAGAGGCCTAGAAATTTTAGAGAAGTCCTTAATGAACCTCCTATAAAAACCGGCATGACCAAGGAAACTTCTTATACCTTTGATGTCCTTAGGACACGGCATCTTTTCAATAGCATCAACATTAGCTTTATCAACTTCAATACCTCTTTCAGAAATTTTATGCCCCAAGACAATACCTTCATTAACCATAAAGTAGCACTTCTCCCAATTCAAGACAAGATTAGTTTCTTCACATCTCTGCAAAACTCGATCAAGGTTGCTTAAGCAATCATCAAAAGAAGTTCCATATACGGAGAAATCATCCATGAAAACCTCAACAATCTTTTCACAGAAGTCAGAGAATATAGCAGTCATACATCTTTGAAAGGTAGAAGGTGCATTTCATAAACCAAAAGGCATACGTCTATAAGCAAAGGTGTCGAAAGGGCAAGCAAAAGTTGTCTTTACTTGATCCTCCTTTGACACAGGTATTTGAGAGAAACCAGAATAACCATCTATAAAGCAAAAATGTGTATGTTTGGATAATCTTTCTAGCATTTGATCAATAAAAGGTAAAGGGTAATGATCCTTTTTAGTAGCTTTATTTAATTTGCGGAAATCAATTACCATTCTATAACCTGTAACAATTCTTTGTGGAATCAATTCATCTTTATCATTAGGAACAACGGTAATACCTCCCTTCTTAGGGACACAATGGACAGGACTTACCCACTGACTATCAGCAACGGGATAAATTATACCTGCCTCCAGAAGCTTTAGTATTTCTTTTCTTACCACTTATTTCATCTTAGGATTTAACCATCATTGGTGATCAACAACTGGTTTCGCGTCTTCCTCCAATTTTATTTTGTGCTGGCATAGAGTAGGACAAATGCCCTTAAGATCATCAAGAGTATATCCAATAGCAGCACGGTGCTTCTTCAGAGTTTTCAATAATTTCTTTTCTTCATGCTCTGAAAGGTTAGCACTAATAATAACAGGATATATCTCTTTCTCATCAAGATAAGCATATTTAAGAGTATCAAGTAAAGGTTTAAGCTCAAACACGGGATCACCCTTGGGTGGAGGAGGATCCCCAAGGATTTCAACAGGCAAGTTGTGTTTCAAAATAAGTCCATGTTTAAAGAATACTTCATATATTTCCCTTCTTTCATTCATAAACATATCATTTTCATGGTCTAGCAAATATTGTTCTAAAGGATCATTAGGAGGCACGGCAATAGAAGCAATACCAATAATTTCATCTTTACTAGGCAATTCTTTATCATGAGGTTGTCTACGAAATTTAGCAAAGTTAAACTCATGAGACATATCCCCCAAACCAAACGACATCCTTTTTCCAATCTATCTTAGCATTAACAGTATTCAAGAAGGGTCTACCAAATATAATGGGACAAAAGTCATCTTGTGGGGAACCAAGAACAAGAAAATCAGCAGGGTATTTAACTTTCCCACACAAGACTTCCACATCTCTAACAATCCCAACTGGTGAAATATTGTCTCTATTGGCAGGTTTAATTGTAACATCAATCTCTTCTATCTCAGCAGGTGCAATATCATGCATAATTTATTTATATAAGGAATGAGGTATTTCACTTGCACTAGCACCCATATCACACAAGACATGATAGAAATGATCTCCTATTTTAACAGAAATAACAGGCATGCCTACAACAGGTCTATGTTTATTTTTAGTATCGGGTCTAGCAATTCTAGCAGCTTCATCACAGAAGTAAATAACATGCCCATCAATATTATCGGCCAAGAGATCCTTAACCATAGCAATACTAGGTTCAAATTTAATTTGCTTATAGGGTGTAGGTGTTCTAGTATTACTCTTACGAACAACAGTTGAAGCTTTAGCATGATCCTTTATTCTAACAGGGAAAGGTGGTTTCTCAATATAAGTAGTAGGAACAACAGAATCATTATAAGTGATAGTCTTTTCTTCAACTTTAAGAGGTGCAACTACTTTTACTTCAATGGGAGGATTATATTTAAACCACTTCTCCTTAGGGAGATCAACATGAGTAGCAAAGAATTCCTAGAAAGAAGCTACTATCTCAGAGTCAAGTCCATATTTAGTGCTAAATTCACGGAAAGCATCGGTATCCATAAAAGATTTAACACAATCAAACTTAGGTATTATACCTGACTCCTTATCTTCGTCGAGATCCCAATCTTCAGAGTTTTGTTTAATTCTTTCCAATAAATCCCATTTGAATTCAATAGTCTTCATCATAAAGGAGCCAGTACAAGAGATATCGAGCATGGAGCGATTATCGAGAGAAAGCCGAGCATAAAATTTTTGAATAATAATTTCTCTTGAGAGCTCATGATTGGGGCATGAATATAACATTGACTTAAGCCTCCCCCAAGCTTGAGTGATGCTTTCTCCTTTGCGAGGCCAAAAATTATATATATAATTACGATCACGATGAACAAGATGCATATGATAAAACTTCTGATGAAATTCCAATTTCAGTCAGTTGTAGTTCCATGATCCCATATCATCACATAGCCTAAACCATGTCAATGCCTTTACCTTCAAAGATAAAGGGAATACCATCTTCTTGATAACATCCTCGGGCATACCCGCAAGCTTAAATAATCCACAAACTTCATCCACATAGATTAGGTGCAAATAGGGATGTAATGTTCCATCACCTGTGAAAGGATTAGCTAGCAGTTTCTCTATCATACCCGAAGGAATTTCAAAGTAAACATTTTCAGTAGGTTCAGTAGGTGGAGGAGCAGCTCTTTGCTCTACTGGTCGGGGTGAGGATACCCGAACAAGCCCCTCAAAGGATTATGTTCCATAGTAACAAGTGACGGTAAATTTCAGCACACTATATAATTTTTTTCTTACCAAATTCCACTCACCAAAGGCACTTCACTCCCCGGCAACGGCGCCAGAAAAGAGTCTTGATGACCTACAAGTATAGGGGATCTATCGTAGTCCTTTTGATAAGTAAGAGTGTCGAACCCAACGAGGAGCAAAAGGAAATGACAAGCAGTTTTCAGTAAGGTATTCTCTGCAAGCACTGAAATTATCTGTAACATATAGTTTTGTGATAAGGTAATTCGTAACGGGTAACAAGTAACAAAAGTAAATAAGGTGCAGCAAGATGGCCCAATCCTTTTTGTAGCAAAGGACAAGCTGATGTCTACTACACAACCTTCTTCTTGTAGACGTTGTTGGGCCTCCAAGTGCAGAGGTTTGTAGGACAGTAGCAAATTTCCTCAAGTGGATGACCTAAGGTTTATCAATCCGTGGGAGGCGTATGATGAAGATGGTCTCTCTCAAACAACCCTGCAACCAAATAACAAAGAGTCTCTTGTGTCCCCAACACACCCAATACAATGGTAAATTGTATAGGTGCACTAGTTCGGCGAAGAGATGGTGATACAAGTGCAATATGGATGGTAGATAAAGGTTTTTGTAATCTGAAATTATAAAAAGAGCAAGGTAACTAATGGTAAACGTGAGCGTAAACGGTATTGCAATGTTTTGAAACAAGGCCTAGGGTTCATACTTTCACTACTGCAAGTTCTCTCAACAATAATAACATAATTGGATCATATAACTATCCCTCAACATGCAACAAAGAGTCACTCCAAAGTCACTAATAGCGGAGAACAAACGAAGAGATTATTGTAGGGTACGAAACCACCTCAAAGTTATCCTTTCTGATCGATCTATTCAAGAGTCCGTAGTAAAATAACATGAAGCTATTATTTCCGTTCAATCTATCCTAGAGTTCGTACTAGAATAACACCTTAAGACACAAATCAACCAAAACCCTAATGTCACCTAGATACTCCAATGTCACCTCAAGTATCCGTGGGTATGATTATACGATATGCATCACACAATCTCAGATTCATCTATTCAACCAACACAAAGAACTTCAAAGAGTGCCCCAAAGTTTCTATCGGAGAGTCAAGATGAAAACGTGTGCCAACCCCTATGCATAAGTTCACGAGGTCACGGAACTCGCAAGTTGATCACCAAAACATACATCAAGTGGATCACGTGATATCCCATTGTCACCACAGATAAGCACATGCAAGACATACAGCAAGTGTTCTCAAATCCTTAAAGACTCAATCCGATAAGATAACTTCAAAGGGAAAACTCCATTCATCACAAGAGAGAAGAGGGGGAGAAACATCATAAGATCCAAATATAATAGCAAAGCTCACGATACATCAAGATCGTGCCGACTCAAGAACACGAGAGAGAGAGGGATCAAACACATAGCTACTGGTACATACCCTCGGCCCCGAGGGTGAACTACTCCCTCCTCATCATGGAGAGCGTTGGGATGATGAAGATGGCCACCGGAGAGGGATTCCCCCCTCTGGCAGGGTGCTGGGACGGGTCTAGATTGGTTTTTGGTGGCTACGGAGGCTTCTGGCGGCGGAACTCCCGATCTATTCTGCTCCCCGATGTTTTTAGGGTATATGGACATATATAGGCGAAAGAAGTCGGTCAGGGGATCCATGAGGGGACCACGAGGGTGGGGGCGCGCCTCCCTGCCTCGTGGCCACCTCGAAGCTTCCCTGACGTCTACTCCAAGTCTCCTGGATTGCTTCCGTTCGAAAAATAACTCTCCCAAAGGTTTCATTCTGTTTGGACTCCGTTTGATATTCCTTTTCTTTGAAACACTGAAATAGGCAAGAAAACAGCAATTTGGGCTGGGCCTCCGGTTAATAGGTTAGTCCCAAAAATAATATAAAAGTGTATAATAAAGCCCATAAACATCCAAAACAGATAATATAATAGCATGGAACAATCAAAAATTATAGATATGTTGGAGACGTATCACAAGCCTGGACAAACTCTTGTATGAAGGAAAACGCTCCCGAGGACACATGGGAATTATCGTCAAGCTAGTTTTCATCACATTCATATGATTCGCATTAGGTACTTTGATAATTTGATGTGTGGGTGGACCGGTGCTTGGGTACTGCCCTTCCTTGGACAAGAATCCCACTTATGATTAACCCTATTGTAAGCATCCGCAACTACAAAAGAAGTATTAAGGTAAACCTAACCATAGCATGAAACATATGGATCCAAATCAGCCCCTTATGAAGCAACTCATAAACTAGGGTTTAAGCTTCTATCACTCTAGCAACCCATCATGTACTTATTACTTCCCAATGCCTTCCCCTAGGCCCAAACAATGGTGAAGTGTCATGTGGTCGACGTTCACATGACACCACTAGAGGCGAGACAACATACATCTCATCAAAATATCGAACGAATACCAAATTCACATGACTACTTATAGCAAGACTTCTCCCATGTCCTCAGGAACAAACATAACTACTCACAAATCATATTCATGTTCATAATCAGAGGGGTATTAATATGCATAAAGGATCTGAACATATGATCTTCCACCAAATAAACCAACTACCATCAACTACAAGGAGTAATCAACACTACTAGCAACCCACAGGTACCAATGTGAGGCTTTGGGACAAAGATTGGATACAAGAGATGAACTAGGGTTTGAGATGAGATGGTGCTAGTGAAGATGTTGATGGAGATTGACCTCCTCCCGATGACAGGATCGATGGTGATGACAATGGTGATGATTTCCCCCTCCTGGAGGGAAGTTTCCCCGGCAAAATAGCCCCGCCGGAACCCTAGATTGGTTCCGCCAAGGTTCCGCCTCGTGGCGGCGGAGTTTCATCCCGTGAGCTAGCTTATGATTTTTTCCTCGACGAAAGACATCATATAGCAGAAGATGGGCATCAGAGGGCTGCCAGGGGGGCCACGAGGCAGGGGGCACGCCTAGGGGGGTAGGGCGCGCCCCCCACCCTCGTGGACGGTGGGTGGCCCCCCTCTGGTACTTTCTTCGCCCAATATTTTTGTATATTCTGAAAATAATTACCGTGGAGTTTCAGGACTTTTGGAGTTGCGCGGAATATGTCTCTAATATTTGCTCCTTTTCCAGCCTAAATTCCAGCTGCCGGGATTCTCCCTCTTCATGTAAACCTTACAAAATAAGAGAGAATAGGCATAAGTATTGTGACATAATGTGTAATAACTACCCATAATGCAATAAATATCGATATAAAAGCATGATGCGAAATGGACGTATCACTCGCCAAGTCAGTTTGCTGGTCAGTTCGAGATTCGACAGATTGAGGGAGAAGGGTCCTCGTCGGCCAGTAGGCGGGCCTCGCCGCCGCCGTTGGTGAGAAGAGTCAACGACAAAGCAAGGAGTAGGCGGGCCTCGCTGCCGCCGATGCCATCCAGTTCGCCAGTGAGAAGAGCTGTCGGACGCAGGTGTGTGACTTCTAGGAGGTCCCTTCAGGTCAATGAGATGCTGTCGGCGGCCCCCGCTTGCCCCGTCACCAAACCACTCATGGGAGGAGTGGTTGTGCCTATACAGAAGGTGCTACCTCTTGAGCATGCGTTGGTTTTCCCTTGAAGGGGAAAGGGTGATGCAGCAAAGTAGCATAAGTATTTCCCTCAGTTTTCGAGAGCCAAGGTATCAATCCAGTAGGAGATAACACTCAAGTCACCTAGTACCTGCACAAAAAATCAAGAACCTCGCAACCAACGCGATAAAGAGGGTTGTCAATCCCTTCATGGTCACTCGCGAAAGTGAGATCTGATAAAGATAGTAAGATAAATATTTTTGGTATTTTTGTTGTATAGATTGCAAAATAGTAAACGAGATGCAATGTAAATAAAAAGAGATGCAATATAATAAGAAAGAGTCCCGGGGGCCATAGGTTTCACTAGTGGCTTCTCTCATGATACCATGTATTACGGTGGGTGAACAAATTATTGTCGAGCAATTGATAGAAGAGCGCATAGTTATGAGAATATCTAGGCAATGATTATGAATATAGGCATCACGTCCGTGTTAAGTAGACCAAAACGATTATGCATCTACTACTATTACTCCACACATCGACCACTATCCAGCATGCATCTAGAGTATTAAGTTCATAAGAACAGAGTAATGCTTTAGGCAAGATGACATGATGTAGAGGGATAAACTCAAGCAATATGATATAAACCCCATCTTTTTATCCTCGATGGCAACAATACAATACATGCCTTGCTGCCCCTATTGTCACTGGGAAAGGACACCGCAAGATTGAACCCAAAGCTAAGCACTTCTCCCATTGCAAGAAGGATCAATCTAGTAGGCTAAACTAAACCGATAATTCGAAGAGATTTGCAAAGATATCAAATCATGCATATAAGAATTCAGAGAAGAACCAAATATTATTCATAGATAAACTTGATCATAAATCCACAATTCATCGGATCTTGGCAAACACACCGCAAAAAGTATTACATCGAATAGATCTCCAAGAACATCGAGGAGAACTTTGTATTGAGAACCAAAGAGAGAGAAGAAGCCATCTAGCTAATAACTATGGACCCGACGGTCTGTGGTAAACTACTCACACATCATCGGAGAGGCTATGGTGTTGATGTAGAAGCCCTCTGTGATCGAATCCCCCTTCGGTAGATCGCCGAAAAAGGCCCAAGATGGGATCTCACGGGTACAGAAGGTTGCGGTAGTGGAAAAGTGGTTTCGTGGCTCCCCTGATGTTTTTAGGGTATAAGAGTATATATAGGCGAAAAAAGTATGTCGGTGGAGCTCCGTGTGGCCCACGAGGGTGGGGGCGCGCCTACCCCCATGGGCGTGCCCTCCTATCTCGTGGAAGCCTCGCTGAGTTCCAGACTTCCACTCCAAGTCTCTTGGTTTGCATTTGTTCCAAGAAAGATCCTCGCGAAGGTTTCATTCTGTTTGGATTCCGTTTGATATTCCTTTTCTACGAAACACTGAAATAGGCAAAAAACCAGAAAGTGGCATTGGGCCTTCGGTTAATAGGTTAGTCCCAAAAATAATATAAAAGAGCATATTAAAGCCCATTAAACATCCAAAACAGATAATATAATAGCATGGAACAATCAAAAATTATGGATACGTTGGAGACGTATCAAGCATCCCCAAGCTTAATTCCTGCTCATCCTCGAGTAGGTAAATGATAAAAACATAATTTTGATGTGGAATGCTACCTAACATAATTTCAATGTAATTTTCTTTATTGTGGCATGAATATTCATATCCAAAAGGTTCAAGATAAAATTTCAATATTGACATAAAAATAATAATACTTCAAGCATACTAACCAAGCAATTATGTCTTCTCAAAATAACATAGCCAAAGAAAGCTCATCCCTACAAAATCATATAGTTTGGCCATGCTTCATTTTCGTCACACAAAATGCTCCCATCATGCACAACCCCGATGACAAGCCAAGCAATTGTTTCATACTTAGCCTTTTCAAACTTTTCAACTTTCACGCAATATATGAGCGCGAGCCGTGGACATAGCACTATAGGTGGAATAGAATGGTGGTTGTGGAGAAGACAAAAAGGAGGAAGATAGTCTCACATCAACTAGGCATATCAATGGGCTATGGAGATGCCCATCGATAGATATCAATGTGAGTGAGTAGGGATTGCCATGCAACGGATGCACTAGAGCTATAAGTGTATGAAAGCTCAACAAAAGAAACTAAGTGGGTGTGCATCCAACTTGCTTGCTCATGAAGACCTAGGGCAATTTGAGGAAGCCCATCATTGGAATATACAAGCCAAGTTCTATAATGAAAAATTCCCACTAGTATATGAAAGTGACAACATAAGAGACTCTCTATCATGAAGATGATGGTGCTACTTTGAAGCAAAAGTGTGAAAAAGGATGGTAACATTACCCCTTCTCTCTTTTTCTCTCATTTTTTTGTTTGGGACTTTTTTTATGGACTCTTTTTTTTCATCCGGAGTCTCATCGTGACTTGTGGGAGAATCATAGTCTCCATCATCCTTTCCTCACATGGGACAATGCTCTAATAATGAAGATCATCACACTTTTATTTACTTACAACTCAAGAATTACAACTCGATACTTAGAAAAAAATATGACTCTATGTGAATGCCTCCGGCGGTGTACCGGGATGTGCAATGAATCAAGAGTGACATGTATAAAAAATTATGAATGGTGGCCATGCCACAAATACGATGTCAACTACATGATCATGCAAAGCAATATGACTATGATGAAGCGTGTCGTAATAAACAGAACGGTGGAAAGTTGCATGGAAATATATCTCAAAATGGCTATGGAAATGCCATAATAGGTAGGTATGGTGGCTGTTTTGAGGAAGGTAAATGATGGGTTTATGGTACCGGCAAAAGTTGCGCGGCACAAGAGAGGCTATCAATGGTAGAAGGGTGAGAGTGTGTATAATCCATGGACTCAACATTAGTCATAAAGAACTCACATACTTATTGCAAAAATCTACAAGTCATCAAAACCAAGCACTATGCACATGCTCCTGGGGGATAGATTGGTAGGGAAAAACCATCGCTCGTCCCCGACCGCCACTCATAAGGAAGGCAATCAAACAACACTTCATACTTCAAATTTGTCACACAACGGTTACCAGACGTGCATGCTACGGGACTTGCAAACCTCAACACAAGTATTTCTCAATTTCACAGTTACTCAACTAGCAAGACTTTAATATCACCATGTTTATATCTCAAAACAATTATCAAGTATCAAACTTCTCATAATGCACTCTATATGAAAGTTTTTATTATACCCGTCTTGGATGCCCATCATATTAGGACTAATTTTATAACCAAAGGAAATTACCATGCTGTTCTAAAAGACTCTCAAAATAATATAAGTGAAGCATGAGAGATCAATAATTTCTATAAAATAAAACCACCACCGTGCTCTAAAAAGATATAAGTGAAGCACTAGAGCAAAATTGTCTAGCTCAAAAGATATAAGTGAAGCATGTAGAATATTCTAATAAATTCTGATTCATGTGTGTCTCTCCCAAAAGGTGTGTACAGCAAGGATAATTGTGATAAAATAAAAGGCAAAGACTCAAATCATACAAGACGCTCCAAGCAAAACACATATCATGTGGTGAATAAAAATATAGCCTCAAGTAAAGTTACCGATAGACGAAGACGAAAGAGGGGATGCCTTCTGGGGCATCCCCAAGCTTAGGATTTTGGTTGTACTTGAATTTTACCTTGGGGTGCCTTGGGCATCCCCAAGCTTAGGCTCTTGCCACTCCTTGTTCCAAAATCCATCAAATCTTTACCCAAAAACTTGAAAACTTCACAACACAAAACTTAACAGAAAATCTCATGAGCTCCGTTAGTATAAGAAAGCAAACCACCACTTTAATGTACTGTAATTAACTCATTCTGTATTTATATTTGTGTTAAACCTACTGTATTCCAACTTCTCTATGGTTCATACCCCCCGATACTAGCCATAGATTCATCAAAATAAGCAAACAACACACGAAAAACAGAATCTATCAAAACAGAACAGTCTGTAGCAATTTGGAGGTTTAGGATACTTCTATAACTCCAAAAATTCTAAAAATTAGGACGACCTAACTAATTTGTATATTGATCTACTACAGTTGGAATTGGTATTTTATCGCTCTCTCGTAAAAAATGAAAATTATTTTTGTGAGTGCATACTTTCTGTTTTTTCAGCAAGATCAAACAACAATCACCCAAGAAGATCCTAAAGGCTTTACTTGGCACAAACACTAACTAAAACATAAAAACACAATCATAACAGAGGCTAGATAAATTATTTATTACTAAAAAGGAACAAAAAGTAAAGAACAAAAATAAAATTGGGTTGCCTCCCAACAAGCGCTATCGTTTAACGCCCCTAGTTAGGCATAAAAGCAAGAATAGATCTAGGTATTGTCATCTTTGGTATGCAATCCGTAAGTGGCTCTCATAATTGATTCATAAGGCAATTTAATTTTCTTTCTAGGAAAGTGTTTCATGCCTTTCCTTAACGGAAATTGGAATCTACTATTTCCGTCTTTCATGTCAATAATTGCACCAATCGTTCTAAGGAAAGGTCTACCAAGAATAATATGACATGTAGGATTGCAATCTATATCAAGAATGATGAAATCTACGGGCACATAATTCCTATTTGCAACAATAAGAACATCATTAATCCTTCCCATAGGTTTCTTAATGGTGGAATCCGCAAGGTGCAAATTTAAAGAACAATCATCAAATTCACGGAAACCTAACACATCACACGAAGTTTTTGGAATCGTGGAAACATTAGCACCCAAATCACACAAAGCATAGCATTCATAATCTTTATTCTTAATTTTAATAGTAAGTTCCCACTCATCATAAAGTTTTCTAGGAATAGAAACTTCTAGTTCAAGCTTTTCTTCATAAGATTGCATTAAAGCATCAACGATATGTTTAGTAAAAGCTTTATTTTGATTATAAGCATGAGGAGAATTTAACACGGATTGCAACAAGGAAATACAATCTATAAAAGATCAATTATCATAATTAAATTTCTTGAAATCCAAAATAGTGGGTTCATTGATATGTAAAGTTTTGACCTCTTCAATCTCACTTTTATTAATTTTAGCATCAAGATCTAAAAACTCTGAATCATTGGGACGCCTTTTAACTAAAGTTGACTCATCTCCAGTCCCATATTTATCAATATTCATATTTGCAAACAAAGATTTAATAGGAGACACATCAATCACTTTTAGATCTTCATCTTTATTATCATGAAAACTAGAAGACCACGCTTTCACAAAGCAATCTTTTTTAGCACGCATCCTAGCGGTTCTTTCCTTGCACTCATCAATGGAAATTCTCATGGATTTAAGAGACTCATTGATGTCATGCTTAGGTGGAATAGATCTAAGTTTCAAAGAATCAACATCAAGAGAAATTATATCCACGTTTTTAGCCAACTCATCAATCTTAAGCAATTTTTCTTCAACCAAAGCATTGAAATTCTTTTGTGAACTCATAAATTCTTTAACACTAGTCTCAAAATCAGAGGGCATCTTATTAAAATTTCCATAAGAGTTGTTGTAGGAATTACCATAATTATTAGAGGAATTATTAGGAAAGGGCCTAGAATTAAAGTTTCCTCTATACGCGTTGTTACCGAAATTGTTCCTGCCAACAAAATTCACATCCATAGATTCATTATTATTCTCAATCAAAGTGGACAAAGGCATATCATTAGGATCAGAAGAAACACTCTTATTAGCAAACAATTTCATAAATTCATCCATCTTTCCACTCAAAACATTAATCTCTTTAATCGCATGAACCTTTTTACTAGTGGATCTTTTGGTGTGCCATTGAGAATAATTAACCATAATGTTATCTAGGAGTTTAGTAGCTTCTCCTAAAGTGATTTCCATCAAAGTACCTCCCATGGCCGAATCTAAAAGATTTCTAGAAGAAAAATTCAATCCGGCATAAAAAATTGTATAATCATCCATAAATTCAAACCATGTGTAGGCCAATTACGTATCATTAATTTCATCCTCTACCAAGATTGTGCAACATGCTCATGATCAAGTTGCTTAAAATTCATAATATCATTTCTAAGAGAGATGATCTTAGCGGGAGGAAAATACTTAGAGATAAAAGCATCTTTGCACTTATTTCATGAATCAATACTATTTTAGGCAAAGAAGAGAACCAAGTTTTAGCACGATCTCTAAGGGAAAACGAAAATAGCTTCAGTTTAACAATATCATTATCCACATCTTTCTTATTTTTCATATCACACAAATCAACAAAGTTGTTTAGATGGGTAGCGGCATCTTCACTAGGAAGGCCAGAAATTTGATCTTTCATGACAAGATTCAACAAAGAGCATTAATTTCGCAAGATTCAGCATCGGCAATAGGAGCAATCGGAGTGCTAATAAAATCATTGTTGTTGGTATTGGAAAAGTCACATAATTTAGTATTATCTTGAGCCAACATGACAAACAATCAATCCAACACACAAGCAAACGAAAAAGGGACGAATAAAACGGCAAAGGTGAAGTGGGGGAGAGGAAAACGAGAGGCAAATGGCAAATGATGTAATGTGAGGAAGAAGAGTTTATGATGGGTACTTGGTATGTCTTGACTTGAGCGTAGATCACCCTGGCAACAGCGCCAGAAATCCTTCTTGCTACCTCTTGAGCATGCGTTGGTTTTCCCTTGAAGAGGAAAGGGTAATGCAGCAAAGTAGCGTAAGTATTTCCCTCAGTTTTGAGAACCAAGGTATCAATCCAGTAGGAGATAACACGCAAGTCACCTAGTACCTGCACAAACAATCAAGAACCTCACAACCAATGTGATAAAGGGGTTGTCAATCCCTACACGGTCACTTGCGAAAGTGAGATCTGATAAAGATAGTAAGATAAATATTTTTGGTATTTTTGTTCTATATATTGGAAAGTAAAGATTGCAAAATAGTAAACGAGATGTGATGTAAATAAAAAGAGATGCGATATAATAAGAAAGAGACCCGGGGGCCATAGGTTTCACTAGTGGCTTCTCTCATGATAGGATGTATTACGGTGGGTGAACAAATTACTGTCGAGCAATTGATAGAAGAGCGCATAGTTATGAGAATATCTAGGAAATGATTATGAATATAGGCATCACGTACGTGTTAAGTAGACCAAAACGATTCTGCATCTACTACTATTACTCCACACATCAACCGCTATCCAGCATGCATCTAGAGTATTAAGTTCATAAGAACAGAGTAATGCTTTAGGCAAGATGACATGCTGAGGGATAAACTCAAGCAATAAGATATAAACCCCATCTTTTTATCCTCGATGGCAACAATACAATCCGTGCCTTGCTGCCCCTACTGTCACTGGGAAAGGACACCACAAGATTGAACCCAAAGCTAAGCACTTCTCCCATTGCAAGAAAGATCAATCTAGTAGGCCCAACTAAATCGATAATTCGAAGAGACTTGCAAAGATATAAAATCATGCATATAAGAATTAAGAGAAGAACCAAATATTATTCATAGATAAACTTGATCATAAATCCACAATTCACCGGATCTCGGCAAACACACCACAAAAAGTATTACATCGAACAGATCTCCAAGAACATCGAGGAGAACTTTGTATTGAGAACCAAAGAGAGAGAAGAAGCCATCTAGCTAATAAATATGGACCCGAAGGTCTATGGTAAACTACTCACACATCATCGGAGAGGCTATGGTGTTGATGTAGAAGCCCTCCGTGATCGAATCCCCCTCTGGCAGATCGCCGGAAAAGGCCCCAGATGGGATCTCACGGATACAGAAGGTTGCGGTGGTGGAAAAGTAGTTCCGTGGCTCCCCCTGATGTTTTTAGGGTATAAGAGTATATATAGGCGAAAGAAGTACGTCGGTGGAGCTCCATGGGGCCCACGAGGGTGGGGGCGCACCTACCTGTTGGGGAACGTAGTAATTTCAAAAAAATTCCTACGCACACGCAAGATCATGTGATGCATAGCAACGAGAGGGGGGAGTGTGATCTACATACCTAGTAGATCGACAACGGAAGCGTTTGGTTGATGTAGTCGTACGTCTTCACGATCAGACCGATCAAGCACCGAAACTACGGCACCTCCGAGTTTTAGCACACGTTCAGCTCGATGACGATCCCCGGACTCTGATCCAGCAAAGTGTCAGGGAAGAGTTCCATCAGCACGATGGCGTGGTGACAATCTTGATGTACTATTGCTGCAGGGCTTCGCCTAAGCACCGCTACAATATTATCAAGGACTATGGTAGCTGGGGGCACCGCACACGGCTAAGGAAAAGATCACGTGGATCAACTTGTGTCTCTAGGGTGCCTCTGTCTCAGTATATAAAGGACCAAAGGGGGGAGGCTGGCCGGCCACATAGGGCGCGCCAGGAGAGTCCTACTCCCTCTGGGAGTAGGATTCCCCCCCCCCAATCCTAGTTGGAATAGGACTCGTGGAGGGGGGGAAACAGAGAGAGGGGCCGGCCCCCTCTCCTTGTCCAATTCGGACCAAGGAAGGGGAGGGGCGCGCGGCCCATGTAGGGCTGCCTCTTCTCTTTTCCACTAAGGCCCATCATGGCCCATTTAGCTCCCGGGGGGTTCCGGTAACCTCCCGGTACTCCGGTAAAATCCCGATTTCACCCGGAACATTTCCGATATCCAAACATAGGCTTCCAATATATCAATCTTTATGTCTCGGCCATTTCGAGACTCCTCGTCATGTCCGTGATCACATCCGGGACTCCGAACAACCTTCGGTACATCAAAATGCATAAACTCATAATATAACTGTCATCGTAACCTTAAGCGTGCGGACCCTACGGGTTCGAGAACAATGTAGACATGACCGAGACACGTCTCCGGTCAATAACCAATAGCGGGACCTAGATGCCCATATTGGCTCCTACATATTCTACGAAGATCTTTATCGGTCAGACCGCATAACAACATACGTCGTTCCATTTGTCATCGGTATGTTACTTGCCCGAGATTCGATCGTCAGTATTCCAATACCTAGTTCAATCTCGTTGCCGGCAAGTCTCTTTACTCGTTCTGTAATACATCATCCCGCAACTAACTCATTTAGTTGCAATGCTTGCAAGGCTTAAGTGATGTGCATTACCGAGAGGGCCCAGAGATACCTCCCGACAATCGGAGTGACAAAACCTAATCTCGAAATACGCCAACCCAACATGTATCTTTGGAGACACCTGTAGTACTCCTTTATAATCACCCAGTTATGTTGTGACGTTTGGTAGTACCCAAAGTGTTCCTCCGATAAACGGGAGTTGCATAATCTCATAGTTATAGGAACATGTATAAGTCATGAAGAAAGCAATAGCAACATACTAAACGATCGGGTGCTAAGCTAATGGAATGGGTCATGTCAATCAGATCATTCTATTAATGATGTGATCCCGTTAATCAAATAACAACTCATTGTTCATGGTTAGGAAACATAACCATCTTTGATTAACGAGCTAGTCAAGTAGAGGCATACTAGTGACACTTTGTTTGTCTATGTATTCACACATGTATTATGTTTCCAGTTAATACAATTCTAGCATGAATAATAAACATTTATCATGATTATAAGGAAATAAATAATAACTTTATTATTGCCTCTAGGGCATATTTCCTTCAGTCTCCCACTTGCACTAGAGTCAATAATCTAGATTACACAGTAATGATTCTAACACCATGGAGCCTTGGTGCTGATCATGTTTTGCTCGTGGAAGAGGCTTAGTCAATGGGTCTGCAATATTCAGATCCGTATGTATCTTGCAAATCTCTATGTCTCCCACCTGGACTAGATCCCGGATGGAATTGAAGCGTCTCTTGATGTGCTTGGTTCTCTTGTGAAATCTGGATTCCTTTGCCAAGGCAATTGCACCAGTATTGTCACAAAAGATTTTCATTGGACCCGATGCACTAGGTATGACACCTAGATCGGATATGAACTCCTTCATCCAGACTCCTTCATTTGCTGCTTCCGAAGCAGCTATGTACTCCGCTTCACATGTAGATCCCGCTACAACGCTTTGTTTAGAACTGCACCAACTTACAGCCCCACCGTTTAATGTAAACACGTATCTGGTTTGCGATTTAGAATCGTCCGGATCAGTGTCAAAGCTTGCATCAACGTAACCTTTTACGATGAGCTCTTTGTCACCTCCATATACGAGAAGCATATCCTTAGTCCTTTTCAGGTATTTCAGGATGTTCTTGACCGCTGTCCAGTGATCCACTCCTGGATTACTTTGGTACCTCCCTGCTAGACTTATAGCAAGGCACGCATCAGGTCTGGTACACAGCATTGCATACATGATAGATCCTATGGCTGATGCATAGGGAACATCTTTCATATTCTCTCTATCTTCTGCAGTGGTCGGGCATTGAGTCTTACTCAACTTCACACCTTGTAACACAGGCAAGAATCCTTTCTTTGCTTGATCCATTTTGAACTTCTTCAAAACTTTGTCAAGGTATGTGGTTTGTGAAAGTCCAATTAAGCGTTTTGATCTATCTCTATAGATCTTAATGCCTAATATGTAAGCAGCTTCACCGAGGTCTTTCATTGAAAAACTTTTATTCAAGTATCCCTTTATGCTATCCAGAAATTCTACATCATTTTCAATTAGTAATATGTCATCCACATATAATATCAGAAATGCTACAGAGCTCCCACTCACTTTCTTGTAAATACAGGCTTCTCCAAAAGTCTGTATAAAACCAAATGCTTTGATCACACTATCAAAACGTTTATTCCAACTCCGAGAGGCTTGCACCAGTCCATAAATGGATCGCTGGAGCTTGCACACTTTGTTAGCTCCCTTTGGATCGACAAAACCTTCTGGTTGCATCATATACAACTCTTCTTCCAGAAATCCATTCAGGAATGCAGTTTTGACATCCATCTACCAAATTTCATAATCATAAAATGCGGCAATTGCTAACATGATTCGGACAGACTTAAGCATCGCTACGGGTGAGAAGGTCTCATCGTAGTCAATCCCTTGAACTTGCCGAAAACCTTTTGCGACAAGTCGAGCTTTGTAGACAGTAATATTACCGTCAGCGTCAGTCTTCTTCTTGAAGATCCATTTATTCTCAATTGCTTGCCGATCATCGGGCAAGTCAACCAAAGTCCATACTTTGTTCTCATACATGGATCCCATCTCAAATTTCATGGCTTCAAGCCACTTTGCGGAATATGGGCTCACCATCGCTTCTTCATAGTTCATAGGTTCATCATGATCTAGTAGCATGACTTCCAGAACAGGATTACCGTACCACTCTGGCGCGGATCTTACTCTGGTTGATCTACGAGGTTCAGTAGTATCTTGTTCTGAAGTTTCATGATCATCATCATTAGCTTCCTCGCTAACTGGTGTAGGTGTCGCAGAAACAGTTTTCTGTGATGTACTACTTTCCAATAAGGGAGTAGGTACAGTTACCTCGTCAAGTTCTACTTTCCTCCCACTCACTTCTTTCGAGAGAAACTCCTTCTCCAGAAAGTTTCCGAATTTAGCAACAAAAGTCTTGCCATCGGATCTGTGATAGAAGGTGTATCCAATAGTCTCCTTTGGATATCCTATGAAGACACATTTCTCTGATTTGGGTTCGAGTTTATCAGGTTGAAGCTTTTTCACATAAGCATCGCAACCCCAAACTTTTAGAAACGACAACTTTGGTTTCTTGCCAAACCACAGTTCATAAGGCGTCGTCTCAACGGATTTTGACGGTGCCCTATTTAACGTGAATGCAGCTGTCTCTAGAGCGTATCCCCAAAACGATAGCGGTAAATCAGTAAGAGACATCATAGATCGCACCATATCTAGTAAAGTACGATTACGACGTTCGGACACACCATTACGCTGTGGTGTTCCGGGTGGCGTGAGTTGCGAAACTATTCCACAATTTTTCAAATGTACACCCAACTCGTAACTCAAATATTCTCCTCCACGATCAGATCGTAGAAACTTTATTTTCTTGTTACGATGATTTTCAACTTCACTCTGAAATTCTTTGAACTTTTCAGACGTTTCAGACTTATGTTTCATTAAGTAGATATACCCATATCTGCTTAAGTCATCTGTGAAGGTGAGAAAATAACGATATCCGCCACGAGCCTCAATATTCATCGGACCACATACATCTGTATGTATGATTTCCAATAAATCTGTTGCTCTCTCCATAGTACCGGAGAACGGCGTTTTGGTCATCTTGCCCATGAGGCGCGGTTCGCAAGTACCAAGTGATTCATAATCAAGTGGTTCCAAAAGTCCATCAGTATGGAGTTTCTTCATGCGCTTTACACCGATATGACCTAAACGGCAGTGCCACAAATAAGTTGCACTATCATTATCAACTCTGCATCTTTTGGCTTCAACATTATGAATATGTGTGTTACTACTATCGAGATTCAACAAGAATAGACCACTCTTCAAGGGTGCATGACCATAAAAGATATTACTCATATAAATAGAACAACCATTATTCTCTGATTTAAATGAATAACCGTCTCGCATCAAACAAGATCCAGATATAATGTTCATGCTTAACGCTGGCACCAAATAACAATTATTTAGGTCTAATATTAATCCCGAAGGTAGATGTAGAGGTAGCGGTAGCGTGCCGACTGCGATCACATCGACTTTGGAACCGTTTCCCACGCGCATTGTCACCTCGTCCTTAACCAATCTTCGCTTGATCCGTAGTCCCTGTTTCGAGTTGCAAATATTAGCAACAGAACTAGTATCAAATACCCAGGTGCTACTACGAGCATTAGTAAGGTACACATCAATAACATGTATATCACATATACCTTTGTTCACCTTGCCATCCTTCTTATCCGCCAAATACTTGGGGCAGTTCCGCTTCCAGTGACCAGTCTGCTTGCAATAGAAGCACTCAGTTTCAGGCTTAGGTCCAGGTTTGGGTTTCTTCTCTTGAGTAGAAACTTGCTTGCCGTTCTTTTTGAAGTTCCCCTTCTTCTTCCCTTTGCCCTTTTTCTTGAAACTAGTGGTCTTGTTGACCATCAACACTTGATGCTCCTTCTTGATTTCTACCTCCGCAGCTTTCAGCATCGCGAAGAGCTCGGGAATAGTCTTATTCATCCCTTGCATATTATAGTTCATCACGAAGCTCTTGTAGCTTGGTGGCAGTGATTGGAGAATTCTGTCAATGACGCAATCATCTGGAAGATTAACTCCCAATTGAATCAAGTGATTATTATACCCAGACATTTTGAGTATATGCTCACTAACAGAACTGTTCTCCTCCATCTTGCAGCTATAGAACTTATTGGAGACTTCATATCTCTCAATCCGGGCATTTGCTTGAAATATTAACTTCAACTCCTGGAACATCTCATATGCTCCATGACGTTCAAAACGTCGTTGAAGTCCCGATCCTAAGCCGTAAAGCATGGCACACTGAACTATCGAGTAGTCATTAGCTTTGCTTTGCCAGACGTTCATAACATCCGACGTTGCTCCTGCAGCAGGCCTGGCACCCAGCGGTGCTTCCAGGACGTAATTCTTCTATGCAGCAATGAGGATAATCCTCAAGTTACGGACCCAGTCCGTGTAATTGGTACCATCATCTTTCAACTTTGCTTTCTCAAGGAACGCATTAAAATTCAACAGAACAACAGCACGAGCCATCTATCTACAAACAAGCATAAATGAGCAAGATACTTATCAGGTACTAAGTTTCATGATAAATTTAAGTTCAGTTAATTTACTTAAAGAACTCCCACTTAGATAGACATCCCTCTAATCCTCTAAGTGATTACGTGATCCAAATCAACTAAACCATGTCCGATCATCACGTGAGATGGAGTAGTTTCATTGGTGAACATCATTATGTTGATCATATCTACTATATGATTCACGCTCGACCTTTCGGTCTCCGTGTTCCGAGGCCATATCTGTATATGCTTGGCTCGTCAAGTATAACCTGAGTATTCCGCGTGTGCAACTGTTTTGCACCCGTTGTATTTGAACGTAGAACCTATCACACCCGATCATCACGTGGTGTCTCAGCACGAAGAACTTTCGCAACAGTGCATACTCAGGGAGAACACTTCTTGATAATTAGTGAGAGATCATCTTATAATGCTACCGTCAATCAAAGCAAGATAAGATGCATAAAAGATAAACATCACATGCAATCAATATAAGTGATATGATATGGCCATCATCATCTTGTACTAGTGATCTCCATCTCCGAAGCACCGTCGTGATCACCATCGTCACCGGCGTGACACCTTGATCTCCATCGTAGCATCGTTGTCGTCTCGCCAAGCTTGTGCTTCCACGACTATCACTACCGTTTAGTGATAAAGTAAAGCATTACATCGCGATTGCATTGCATACAATAAAGCGACAACCATATGGCTCCTGCCAGTTGTCGATAACTCGGTTACAAAACATGATCATCTCATACAATAAAAATCAGCATCATGTCTTGACTATATCACATCACAACATGCCCTGCAAAAACAAGTTAGACGTCCTCTACTTTGTTGTTGCAAGTTTTACGTGGCTGCTACGGGCTTAAGCAAGAACCAATCTTACCTACGCATCAAAACCACAACGATAGTTTGTCAAGTTGGTGTTGTTTTAACCTTCGCAAGGACCGGGCGTAGCCACACTCAGTTCAACTAAAGTTGGAGAAACTGTCACCCACAAGCCACCTCTGTGCAAAGCACGTCGGGAGAACCGGTCTCGCGTAAGCGTACACGTAATGTCGGTCTGGGCCGCTTCATCCAACAATACCGCCGAACCAAAGTATGACATGCTGGTAAGCAGTATGACTTATATCGCCCACAACTCACTTGTGTTCTACTCGTGCATATAACATCAACATATAAAACCTAGGCTCGGATGCCACTGTTGGGGAACGTAGTAATTTCAAAAAAATTCCTACGCACACGCAAGATCATGTGATGCATAGCAACGAGAGGGGGGAGTGTGATCTACATACCTAGTAGATCGACAACGGAAGCGTTTGGTTGATGTAGTCATACGTCTTCACGATCCGACCGATCAAGCACCGAAACTACGGCACCTCCGAGTTTTAGCACACGTTCAGCTCGATGACGATCCCCGGACTCCGATCCAGCAAAGTGTCGGGGAAGAGTTCCGTCAGCACGACGGCGTGGTGACGATCTTGATGTACTACTGCTGCAGGGCTTCGCCTAAGCACCGCTACAATATTATCAAGGACTATGGTGGCTGGGGGCGCCGCACACGGCTAAGGAAAAGATCACGTGGATCAACTTGTGTCTCTAGGGTGCCTCTGCCTCAGTATATAAAGGACCAAAGGGGGGAGGCTGGCCGGCCACATAGGGCGCGCCAGGAGAGTCCTACTCCCTCTGGGAGTAGGATTCCCCCCCCCCCAATCCTAGTTGGAATAGGACTTGTGGAGGGGGGAAAAGAGAGAGAGAGGGGCCGGCCCCCTCTCCTTGTCCAATTCGGACCAAGGGAGGGGAGGGGCGCGCGGCCCATGTAGGGCTGCCTCTTCTCTTTTCCACTAAGGCCCATCATGGCCAATTTAGCTCCCGGGGGGTTCCGGTAACCTCCCGGTACTCCGGTAAAATCCCGATTTCACCCGGAACATTTCCGATATCCAAACATAGGCTTCCAATATATCAATCTTTATGTCTCAGCCATTTCGAGACTCCTCGTCATGTCCGTGATCACATCCGGGACTCCAAACAACCTTCGGTACATCAAAATGCATAAACGCATAATATAACTGTCATCGTAACCTTAAGCGTGCGGACCCTACGGGTTCGAGAACAATGTAGACATGACCGAGACACGTCTCCGGTCAATAACCAATAGCGGGACCTGGATGCCCATATTGGCTCCTACATATTCTACGAAGATCTTTATCGGTCAGACCGCATAACAACATACGTCGTTCCCTTTGTCATCGGTATGTTACTTGCCCGAGATTCGATCGTCGGTATTCCAATACCTAGTTCAATCTCGTTGCCAGCAAGTCTCTTTACTCGTTCTGTAATACATCATCCCGCAACTAACTCATTTAGTTGCAATGCTTGCAAGGCTTAAGTGATGTGCATTACCTAGAGGGCCTAGAGATACCTCTCCGACAATCGGAGTGACAAAACCTAATCTCGAAATACGCCAACCCAACATGTACCTTTGGAGACACCTGTAGTACTCCTTTATAATCACCCAGTTACCTTGTGACGTTTGGTAGTACCCAAAGTGTTCCTCCGATAAACGGGAGTTGCATAATCTCAAGTTATAGGAACATGTATAAGTCATGAAGAAAGCAATAGCAACATACTAAACGATCGGGTGCTAAGCTAATGGAATGGGTCATGTCAATCAGATCATTCTATTAATGATGTGATCCCGTTAATCAAATAACAACTCATTGTTCATGGTTAGGAAACATAACCATCTTTGATTAACGAGCTAGTCAAGTAGAGGCATACTAGTGACACTTTGTTTGTCTATGTATTCACACATGTATTATGTTTCCGGTTAATACAATTCTAGCATGAATAATAAACATTTATCATGATTATAAGGAAATAAATAATAACTTTATTATTGCCTCTAGGGCATATTTCCTTCACTACCCCCCTGGGCGCGCCCTCCTATCTCGTGGAAGCCTCGCGGATGTTGGGGAACGTAGCAGAAAATTAAAATTTTCTATGCATCACCAAGATCAATCTATGGAGTCATCTAGCAACGAGGGGAGAGGAGTGCATCTACATACCTTTGTAGATCGCGAGCGGAAGCGTTCAAGAGAACGGGGTTGATGGAGTCGTACTCGTCGTGATCCAAATCACCGAAGATCCTAGCGCCGAACGGATGGCACCTCCGCGTTCAACACACGTATGGAGCGAGGACGTCTCCCGCGCCTTGATCCAGCAAGGAGGAGGGAGAGATTGAGGAAGAGGGCTCCAACAGCAGCACGACGGCGTGGTGGTGGTGGTGGTGGAGCAGCAGTACTCCGGCAGGGCTTCGGCAAGCTCTTGCGGAGGAGGAGAGGTGTTGGGGAGGGGAGGGGTTGTGCCTTGGATGGTGTGTGCAGCCCTCCCCTTGCCCCTCTATATATAGGGGAAGGAGGAAGGGGGCGGCCCCCTCTAGATGAGATCTAGAGGGGGGCGGCCAAGGGGAGGGGACTTGCCCCCCAAGCAAGGGGGGCGCCCCCCTTAGGGTCCCCCCCCCCCAACCCTAGGCGCATGGGTTCAGGGGGGACGCGCCCAGCCCATGTAGGGCTGGTTCCCTTTCCTCTACAGCCCATTAGGCCCTCCGAGAGAGATGGCCCCTCCCGGTGGACCCCCGGAACCCCTCCGGTGGCCCCGGTACAATACCGATATGCCCCCGAACCTTTCCGATGACCGTATGACAACTTCCTACATATAAATCTTCACCTCCGGACCATTTCGGAACTCCTCGTGACGTCCGGGATCTCATCCGGGACTCAGAACAACATTCGGTAATCACATACAAGTCTTCCTAATAACCCTAGCATCATCGAACCTTAAGTGTGTAGACCCTACGGGTTCGGGAACCATGCAGACATGACCGAGACAACTCTCCGGCCAATAACCAACAGCGGGATCTGGATACCCATGTTGACTCTCACATGTTCCACGATGATCTCATCGGATGAACCACGATGTTGAGGATTCAAGCAATCCCGTACAGAATTCCCTTTGTCAATCGGTACGTTACTTACCCGAGATTCGATCGTCGGTATCCCAATACCTCGTTCAATCTCGTTACCAGCAAGTCACTTTACTCGTGCCATAATGCATGATCCCATGACCAACTACTTAGTCACACTGAGCTCATTATGATGATGCATTACCGAGTGGGCCCAGAGATACCTCTCCGTCATACGGAGTGACAAATCCCAGTCTCGATTCATGCCAACCCAACAGACACTTTCGGAGATACCTGTAGTGCACCTTTATAGTCACCCTATTATGCTGTGACGTTTGGTACACCCAAAGCACTCCTACGGTATCCGGGAGTTACACAATCTCATGATCTAAGGAAATGATACTTGACATTCAGAAAAGCTCTAGCAGACGAACTACACGATCTTGTGCTATGCTTAGGATTGGGTATTGTCCATCACATCATTCTCCTAATGATGTGATCCCGTTATCAATGACATCCAATGTCCATGGTCAGGAAACCGTAACCATCTATTGATCAATGAGCTAGTCAACTAGAGGCTCACTAGGGACATGTTGTGGTCTATGTACTCACACGTGTATTACGATTTCCGGATAACACAATTATAGCATGAACAATAGACAATTATCATGAACAAGGAAATATAATAATAACCATTTTATTATTGCCTCTAGGGCATATTTCCAACAGTCTCCCACTTGCACTAGAGTCAATAATCTAGTTACATTGTGATGAATCGAACACCCATAGAGTTCTGGTGTTGATCATGTTTTGCTCGAGGAAGAGGTTTAGTCAACGGATCTGCGACATTCAAGTCCATATGCATTTTACAAATATCTATGCCTCCATTTTGAACATTTTCACGAATGGAGTTGAAGCGACACTTGATATGCCTGGTCTTTCTGTGAAACCTGGGCTCCTTGGCAAGGGCAATATCTCCAGTGTTGTCACAGAAGAGAGTCATCGGGCTCGACACATTGGGAATAACTCCTAGGTCGGTAATGAACTCCTTCACCCAGATTGCTTCTTGTGTTGCCTCTGAGGCTGCCATGTACTCCGCTTCACATGTAGATCCCGCCACGACGCTTTGCTTGCAACTGCACCAGCTGACTGCCCCACCATTCAAATATACACGTATCCAGTTTGTGACTTGGAGTCATCTAGATATGTGTCGAAGCTAGCATCAACGTAACCCTTTACGACGAGCTCTTCGTCACCTCCATAAATGAGAAACATATCCTTAGTCCTTTTCAGGTACTTCAGGATATTCTTGACCGTTGTCTAGTGTTCCATGTCGGGATTACTTTGGTACCTTCCTACCAAACTTACGGCAAGGTTTACATCAGGTCTGGTACACAGCATGGCATACATAATAGACCCTATGGCCGAGGCATAGGGGATGACAATCACCTTTTCTCTATCTTCTGCCGTGCTCGGGCATTGAGCCGTGCTCAATCTCGTACCTTGCAACACAGGCAAGAACCCCTTCTTGGACTGATCCATATTGAACTTCTTTAATATCTTGTCAAGGTATGTACTCTTTGAAAGACCAATGAGGCATCTCGATCTATCTCTATAGATCTTGATGCCTAATATATAAGCAGCTTCTCCAAGATCCTTCATTGAAAAGCACTTGTTCAAGTAGGCCTTTATGCTTTCCAAGAATTCTATATCATTTCCCATCAATAGTATGTCATCCAGATATAATATGAGAAATGCTACAGAGCTCCTACTCACTTTCTTGTAAACACGGGCTTCTCCATAAGTCTGCGTAAACCCAAACGCTTTGATCATCTCATCAAATCGAATGTTCCAACTCCGAGATGCTTGCACTAGCCCATAGATTGAGCGTTGGAGCTTGCACACCTTGTCAGCATTCTTAGGATCGACAAAACCTTCCGGCTGTATCATATACAATTCTTCCTTAAGGAAACCATTAAGGAATGCCGTTTTGACGTCCATTTGCCATATCTCATAATCATAGAATGCGGCAATTGCTAACATGATTCGGATGGACTTTAGCTTCGCTACGGGTGAGAAAGTCTCATCGTAGTCAACCCCTTGAACTTGTCGATAACCCTTAGCAACAAGCCGAGCCTTATAGATGGTCACATTACCATCCACATCTGTCTTCTTCTTAAAGATCCATTTATTTTCTATGGCTCGCCGATCATCGGGCAAGTCAGTCAAAGTCCATACTTCATTTTCATACATGGATCCTATCTCGGATTTCATGGCTTCCAGCCATCTGTCGGAATCTGGGCCCGCCATCGCTTCTTCATAGTTCGAACGTTCACCATTGTCCAACAACATGGTTTCCAGGACAGGGTTGTCGTACCACTCTGGTGCGGAACGTGTCCTTGTGGACCTACGAAGTTCAGTAGCAACTTGATCTGAAGTTTCATGATCATCATCATTAATTTCCTCTCTAGTCAGTGCAGGAACCTCAGGAACATTTTCCTGAGCTGGGCCACTCTCTGGTTCAAGAGGCAATACTTCATCAAGTTCTACTTTCCTCCCACTTACTTCTTTCAAGAGAAACTCTTTCTCTAGAAATGATCCATTCTTGGCAACAAAGATCTTGCCTTCGGATCTGAGGTAGAAGGTATACCCAATAGTTTCTTTAGGGTATCCTATGAAGACGCATTTTTCTGATTTGGGTTCGAGCTTTTCAGGTTGAAGTTTCTTCACGTAAGCATCGCATCCCCAAACTTCTAGAAATGACAGCTTAGGTTTCTTCCCAAACCATAATTCATACGGTGTCGTCTCAACGGATTTCGACGGAGCCCTATTTAAAGTGAATGCGGCAGTCTCTAAAGCATAGCCCCAAAATGACAGCGGTAGATTGGTAAGAGACATCATAGATCGCACCATATCTAATAGAGTGTGATTACGACGTTCGGACACACCATTGCGCTGAGGTGTTCCAGGCGGCGTGAGTTGTAAAACTATTCCACATTTCCTTAAGTGTGTGCCATATTCGTGACTCAAATATTCTCCCCCACGATCTGATCGCAAGAACTTGATTTTCCTATCACGTTGATTCTCAACCTCACTCTGAAATTCCTTAAACTTTTCAAAGGTCTCAGACTTGTGTTTCATTAAGTAGACATACCCATATCTACTCAAGCCATCAGTGAGGGTGAGAACATAATGATAGCCACCGCGAGCCTCAACACTCATTGGACCGCACACATCAGTATGTATGATTTCCAATAAGTTGGTTTCTCGCTCCATTGTTCCGGAGAACGGAGTCTTGGTCATTTTTCCCATGAGGCATGGTTCGCACGTGTCAAATGATTCATAATCAAGAGACTCCAAAAGTCCATCTGCATGGAGTTTCTTCATGCGTTTGACACCAATGTGACCAAGGCAGCAGTGCCACAAGTATGTGGGACTATCATTATCAACCTTACATCTTTTGGTATTCACACTATGAATATGTGTAACATCACGTTCGGGATTAAATAAGAATAAACCATTAACCAGCGGGGCATGACCATAAAACATATCTCTCATATAAATAGAACAACCATTATTCTCGGATTTAAATGAGTAGCCATCTCATATTAAACGAGATCCTGGTACAATGTTCATGCTCAAAGCTGGCACTAAATAACAATTATTGAGGTTTAAAACTAATCTCGTAGGTCAATGTAGAGGTAGCGTGCCGACGGCGATCACATCGACCTTGGAACCATTCCCGACGCGCATCGTCACCTCGTCCTTCGCCAGTCTCCGCTTATTCCGCATTTCCTGTTTTGAGTTACAAATATGAGCAACCTCACCGGTATCAAATACCCAGGAGCTACTACGAGTACTGGTAAGGTACACATCAATAACATGTATATCACATATACCTTTGGTGTTGCCGACCTTCTTGTCCGCTAAGTACTTGGGGCAGTTCCGCTTCCAGTGACCACTTCCCTTGCAATAAAAACACTCAGTCTCGGGCTTGGGTCCATTCTTTGGCTTCTTCCCGGCAGCTTGCTTACCGGGCGTGGCAATCCCTTTGCCATCCTTCTTGAAGTTCTTTTTACCCTTGCCCTTCTTGAACTTAGTGGTTTTATTCACCATCAACACTTGATGTTCCTTTTTGATTTCCACCTCCGCTGATTTCAGCATTGAATATACCTCAGGAATGGTCTTTTCCATCCCCTGCATATTGAAGTTCATCACAAAGCTCTTGTAGCTAGGTGGGAGCGACTGAAGGATTCTGTCAATGAGCGCATCATCCGGGAGATTAACTCCCATCTGAGACAAGCGGTTGTGCAACCCAGACATTTTGAGTATGTGCTCGCTGACGGAACTATTCTCCTCCATCTTACAACTGTAGAACTTGTCGGAGACTTCATATCTCTTGACCCGGGAATGAGCTTGGAAAACCATTTTCAGCTCTTGGAACATCTCATATGCTCCGTGTTGCTCAAAACGCTTCTGGAGCCCCGGTTCTAAGCTGTAAAGCATGCCGCACTGAACCAGGGAGTAATCATCAGCACGGGACTGCCAAGCGTTCATAACGTCTTGGTTTGCTGGGGGTGGTGCTTCACCTAGCGGTGCTTCAAGGACATATGCTTTCTTGGCAGCTATGAGGATGATCCTCAAGTTCCGGACCCAGTCCGTATAGTTGCTACCATCGTCTTTCAGCTTGGTTTTCTCTAGGAACGCGTTGAAGTTGAGGACAACATTAGCGTGGGCCATTTGATCTACAAGACATATTGTAAAGATTTTAGACTAAGTTCATGATAATTAAGTTCATCTAATCAAATTATTTAATGAACTCCCACTCAGATAGACATCCCTCTAGTCATCTAAGTGATGCATGATCCGATTCAACTAGGTCATGTCCGATCATCACGTGAGACGGACTAGTCATCATCGGTGAACATCTTCATGTTGATCGTATCTTCCATACGACTCATGTTTGACCTTTCGGTCTTCCGTGTTCCGAGGCCATGTCAGTACATGCTAGGCTCGTCAAGTCAACCTAAGTGTTTTGCGTGTGTAAATCTGGCTTACACCCGTTGTATGCGAACGTTAGAACCTATAACACCCGATCATCACGTGGTGCTTCGGAACAACGGACCTTAGCAACGGTGCACAGTTAGGGGGGGACACTTTCTTGAAATTATTGCGAGGGATCATCTTATTTATGCTATCGTCGTTCTAAGCAAATAAGATGTAAAACATGATAAACATCACATGCAATCAAATAGTGACATGATATGGCCAATATCATTTTGCTCCTTTTGATCTCCATCTTCGGGGCACTATGATCATCGTCGTCACCGGCATGACACCATGATCTCCATCATCATGATCTCCATCATCGTGTCTTCATGAAGTTGTCTCGTCAACTATTACTTCTACTACTATGGCTAACGGTTAGCGATAAAGTAAAGTAATTACATGACGTATAAGTTGACACGCAGGTCATAAATAAATTAAGACAACTCCTATGGCTCCTGCCGGTTGTCATACTCATCGGCATGCAAGTCGTGATTCCTATTACAAGAGCATGATCAATCTCATACATCACATATATCATTCATCACATCCTTTTGGCCAAATCACATCACACGGCATATGCTGCAAAAACAAGTTAGACGTCCTCTAATTGTTGTTGCAAGTTTTTACGTGGCTGCTATAGGTTTCTAGCAAGAACGTTTCTTACCTACGCCAAAAACCACAACGTGATATGCCAATTTCTATTTACCCTTCATAAGGACCCTTTTCATCGAATCCGATCCGACTAAAGTGGGAGAGACAAACACCCGCTAGCCACCTTATGCAACTAGTGCATGTCAGTCGATGGAACCAGTCTCACGTAAGCGTACGTGTAAGGTCGGTCCGGGCCGCTTCATCCCACGATGTCGCCGAATCAAGATAAGACTAGCAACTGCAAGTAAATTAACAAAATCGACGCCCACAACAACTTGTGTTCTAGTCGTGCATAGAAACTACGCATAGACCTGGCTCTGATACCACTATTGGGGACCGTAGCAGAAATTTAAAATTTTCTACGATTCACCAAGATCAATCTATGGAGTCATCTAGAAATGAGGGGAGAGGAGTGCATCTACATACCCTTGTAGATCGCGAGCTGAAGCGTTCAAGAGAACGGGGTTGATGGAGTCGTACTCGTCGTGATCCAAATCACCGAAGATCCTAGCGCCGAACGGACGGCACCTCCGCGTTCAACACACGTACGGAGCGAGGACGTCTCCCGCGTCTTGATACAGGAAGGAGGAGGGAGAGGTAGAGGAAGAGGGCTCCAACAGCAGCACGACGGCGTGGTGGTGGTGGAGCAGCAGTACTCCGGCAGGGCTTCGCCAAGCTCTTGCGGAGGAGGAGAGGTGTTGGGGAGGGGAGGGGCTGCGCCTTGGATGGTGTGTGCAGCCCTCACCTTGCCCCTCTTTATATAGGGGAAGGAGGAAGGGGGCGGCCCCCTCTAGATGAGATCTAGAGGGGGCGGCGGCCAAGGGGAGGGGACTTGCCCCCCAAGCAAGGGGGGCGCCCCCCTTAGGGTTCCCCCCCCCCCAACCCTAGGCGCATGGGCCCAAGGGGGGATGCGCCCAGCCCATGTAGGGCTGGTTCCCTTTCCTCTACAGCCCATTAGGCCCTTCGAGAGAGGTGGCCCCTCCCGGTGGACCCCCGGAACCCCTCTGGTGGCCCCGGTACAATACCGATATGCCCCGAACCTTTCCGGTGACCGTATGACAACTTCCTACATATAAATCTTCACCTCCGGACCATTCCGGAACTCCTCGTGACGTCCGGCATCTCATCCGGGACTCCGAACAACATTCGGTACTCACATACAAGTCTTCCTAATAACCCTAGCGTCATCGAACCTTAAGTGTGTAGACCCTACGGGTTCGGGAACCATGCAGACATGACTGAGACAACTCTCCGGCCAATAACCAACAGCGGGATCTGGATACCCATGTTGACTCCCACATGTTCCACAATGATCTCATCGGATGAACCATGATGTGGAGGATTCAAGCAATCCCGTACACAATTCCCTTTGTCAATCGGTACGTTACTTGCCCGAGATTCGATCATCGGTATCCCAATACCTCGTTCAATGTCGTTACCGGCAAGTCACTTTACTCGTGCTGTAATGCATGATCCCGTGACCAACTACTTAGTCACATTGAGCTCATTATGATGATGCATTACTGAGTGGGCCCAGAGATGCCTCTCTGTCATACGGAGTGACAAATCCCAGTCTCAATTCATGCCAACCCAATAGATACTTACGGAGATACCTGTAGTGCACCTTTATAGTCACCCTGTTACGTTGTGACGTTTGGTACACCCAAATCACTCCTACGGTATCCGGGAGTTGCACAATCTCATGGTCTAAGGAAATGATACTTGACATTCAGAAAAGCTCTAGCAGACGAACTACACGAGCTTGTGTATGCTTAGGATTGGGTCTTGTCCATCACATCATTCTCCTAATGATGTGATCCCGTTATCAATGACATCCAATGTCCATGGTCAGGAAACCGTAACCATCTATTGATCAACGAGCTAGTCAACTAGAGGCTCACTAGGGACATGTTGTGGTCTATGTATTCACACATGTATTACAATTTCCGGATAACACAATTATAGCATGAACAATAGACAATTATCATGAACAAGGAAATATAATAATAACCATTTTATTATTGCCTCTAGGGCATATTTCCAACAGCGGAGTCCCAGACTTCCACTCCAAGTCTCCTGGTTTGCGTTTGTTCCAAGAAAGATCCTCGCGAAGGTTTCGTTCCGTTTGGATTCCGTTTGATATTCCTTTTCTACGAAACATTGAAATAGGCAAAAAAAACATAAACTGGCACTAGGCCTTTGGTTAATAGGTTAGTCCCAAAAATAATATAAAAGAGCATATTAAATCCCATTAAACATCCAAAATAGATAATATACTAGCATGGAACAATCAAAAACTATAGATACATTGGAGACGTATCAGAAGGCGTCTTCCCGAAGAGATCTGGATCCTCACGGGGGGAGGGACTGGTTGGGGCGAAACTAGGGTTTGTCCTATCCCTGGCAAGTTCAATAGATCCAATCTGGTGTGGGTTCGGAAAGATAAATTTGCATCTGAAGACTTCTCTGAACCTGATTGCCACCCGGTTGGAAAATCGGATCGGATGACTACTCCAAAATCCTTCTCCCTTTCTCGCAACTACTGGTCAAGGAAATCGGGCAAAATTCCTTTTGCTTCCATTGTCAAAATGGCTAGTGGAGGGAGAGATGCTAGCAGTCGTGGGGGAGGTATGGCCCTGGAAGGGGGCATAATGGTCGTCCTCCTACTCCCATTCCGACGGGACAGGAAGTGCATGTTCCGCCACCTCTGGATCCCTAGGCTCCCCAAGCTGCCCCGCCACACATGTCGATCTACGCCAAGCCCCAGCTATTTCCAGTTGGTTCTTCCCAAGCTATGATGCAGACATGCGGACAAATGTATGGATGCCAGGGGGCTGGAATCCTCAGATACAGCAGATGCAGCAGATACCACAATGGGCGAATCAACAGCATTTCCCCTTCCAATATTTGCCTCCTACTCAGGTTTTTCCTCAGCCTTTCAATCCTTAGATGCAGCAAGTTCAATTTGGACGGAGCGGATCATCTACTGGGGGAGTGTGCAGAGCAGTCAGCCAGAGTCTAGCAAGAACAAGAAAAAGAAGAATCAAAGGAACAAGCAGACAACTATGCAGACTAATACTCCAAGTGATGACTCCTCCTCCTTCAATATTGATCCCAAGTACATTGGGGCGATTTTCTACAACTATGGTCTTCCTGGACACTTTGTTGGTATGTGTCCCACCCCAAAAGTGTGCTTCATCTGCAAGACCCCTGGCCATCACATGGATACATGCCCTACCTGGTACAAGCCCTATCCTGCTGCCATGTATTGGGGGAGTGCCAGCAATGGGCTAGGATTTTTTCACATCGAAAACTGGTGGCAAGGAAGACCGTGAGTGGCTGAACTTTGGGAATGTTAGTTTAGTCTTAATTGAAAAAGGAGAGATTTCTGAGAAAGAGCTGGGACTTTGTTTCTCTGATATGTGGAAAACTAATTGGCCCTGGCAGATCAGAAGATATGATGATAAAAAATCTATTGTCAGGTTTCCCCCTAACAAGAAGATCAAGGATTTGGTAGAATACCCATCCATTAACCTGAAGAAAGAAGGAGTGACTATATCTTTCAGTGACTGGAATGGAGAAATGCCAGCCTATGACACTTTGGAGGAAACCTGGCTTGTGATTGAAGGGCTGCCTCCCCGGTGGATATCTTGGAACATTATCTCTCAAGTGTCTACTATCCTTGGTGCCCTTATATTTTCAGGAGCTTCTATGAGAAGGTGAGGATTCAGGTGCCTGTGAGAGAGCCAACAAAAATTCCCAGGGATAGGATGGTGGAGATACACCATCAGCTTTACTTGCTAAAATTTTCTATGGAGACTGAGTTAGTGAGTGAACATGATTCAAATAATCCTCCAGGCCCTGATGACAACAACCCCTCTTAGAAAAGCATACTGAATAAGAGTTTGATACAAGTGAAGATGACTTGCTTGGAGAAGATATGGATACTGGCAATAGCAACTCCAATATCAAAGATAAACATCATGCTACTGGGTCCAATGGGGCCACTACACAAAAGTGCTCCACCCCTGCTCCCAGATCCAATGAAGTAAGTTTAGTCTCCTCCAAGATTATGGGTGCCCCTATGACCAAAAGCTACCTCGAGGTAGTGAAGAAGAAACATGATGATAACATTGGCACCCCTCTCCTGGAACAATTTGAAGCTGCTGCTGGTGTGGACAAGCCTGTTTCTCAGAAGTGCATTAGCAGATAACAGAAATGGGGCCATGTGATGGCCTCCAGGGTTAGCACAAGGAACAAAAAAGATAGTAGACCAGCTCTTCAAAAAGCTCAGGAGTTGAAGCAAATCAAAAACCTGGAATTGCATATGATAAGAAAAGGTATCCATAACTCTTTTGCTTGTTTGGATGATTCTATTGATCAAAACTGCAGAGTGCTCGGGTATTAGCCTAGGAACTAGTAGTGATAGTATCAGAGATAATATTTGCATTATCAAGCAGATTGAGTTAGATAGACTTGATAAATTTAATTCTGAAAATCCTGTTGTATATTTACCTCCTATTATAGATATTACTTGTGAGGAATTTAATAGTTCAGACCTTAGTCCTAGGACTAATGCTGAGTCAGAGGAGGGGACACATATAAATGTGCTCCCTAAATCATACTCCCCCTGGATTGAGGTTAGAAACTCTAATTATTGTAGAGGGAGAAGGAAGATTAATTTTGCAGTTAAATGATAGGTATCTTTTGGAACATTAGAGGGCTTAATGGCCCCAATAAAGTTGACAAATTGAAAGAGCTCATTAGAGCCAATAGTCCTGATTTTATTTGTATTTCTGAGACCAAGAAAGAACAATTTACTATTCTTCAACTTGAAGTCTTTAATCCCAGAACTAATTTCCATTGGAAATGGCTCCCTGCAATTAACACTGCAGGAGGGATTTTGATTGGAGTTAACGTGGATCTATTTGACATTGTTCAATGTGATTTGCATAAATTTAGTATTTCTTGTTTGCTTAAGAATAAACAGGATCACTCTGTTTGGAGACTTGTTTCTGTTTATGGTTCTGCCTATGACCAGTTTAAAATGGATTTCATTAATGAACTCCACAACTTGCTGACTGGCTGGGAAGGGCCCACCCTGGTAGGTGGTGATTTTAATCTAATTAGAGAGGCTAGTGATGAAAGTATTGGTGTTATTAATCAACACTGGGCTGACCTCTTTAATGATTGGATCAATAAATTTGGATTAATAGAGCTCAAGATCAATGGGAGGAAGTACACTTGGGGCAACAATCAGGACAATTTAGTGATGGCTACTATAGATAGAGTCTTCATGTCCACTGATTGGGCCTCTGCTTTCCCTGGTGTACACCTTAAAGCCCTGCCTAGATTAGGTAGTGATCACACTCTTTGGTGGTTAACACCTGTGCTTTCTCCATTCCCAAGGATAAACATTTTAGATTTGAAAAATGGTGCTTGGAGGTTGAAGGGTTTAGAGAGATTGTGATTAAATCTTGGACTGCTAGATGCCCTTTCAAAAAGGAAATAGATGTTTGGCAGTTCAAAATTAGGAATTCCAGAAAAGCCATCAAAGGGTGGATGGCCAATTATGAGGCGGAGCAGAACAGACATAAACAAGCTCTAGTGGCTGAGTATAACTGTTTGGATATTATTTCTGAATCTAATCCTCCTTCCCCTAGCACTAACAGAAGAATAAAAAAATTGCATGTGATCTGGAGGATATCTGGAGGAAAGAAGAAATCAAGGCCAGGTAGAGATCCAGAGAGAGACATACTAGAAGGGGACCTAAATGCTGGCTACTTTAAAGCTATAGCTAATCAAAAGAGGAGGAAGAAACAGATCATGGTGCTGGAAGGAGATGCAGGTATTGTAACTGATCCTGAAGGTATTATGAAAGTTGCTGTTAACTACTACAAAAATTTATTTGGCTTCCAAGATGAAATTAACATCAACCTGAAAGATGACTTTGGGGAAGATGGGGAGAAGGTTACTGATGCTCATAACTGCATATTAGATACCCCCTTCTCTGAAGAAGAGATCAAGGATGCTTTCTTTGGCTCTTATGCTCAAGGAGCTCCTGGGCCAGATGGCTTTCCTTTTCTATTTTATCAACAATTTTGGGACCTTATTAAAGGTGACCTGTTTGCTTTATTTCATGATTGGGAGAGAGGTGATCTAGACCTATTTAGACTTAACTTCTCCATCTTAACTCTAGTTCCTAAAGAGGATGATGCCATTAGAATGGAGAAATTTAGGCCTCTTGCTATGAGTAATTGCAGTTTTAAGATCTTTGCTAAATGTGCCACTAATAAGTTTGGCCCCATCTGCAAAGATCTAATTTCTCTGAACCAGACAACCTTCATAAAAGGTAGGTATATTGCTGAGAGTATTATCACAGCTCATGAAATTATTCATTCTGTGCACTCCAGTAAGCAGTTTGGCTTTGTGTTTAAATTAGACTATGAGAAAGCTTATGACATGATCAACAGAGAATTCCTGCTGGACATGATGCATAAGAGAGGTTTTAGTAGTAAATGGATGAAGAAAGATGAATCCCTATTATATAAAGGCTCTGTTGGAGTTAATATTAATAATGACAACATTGATTTCTTTATTGCTGGTAAGGGAGTCAGACAAGGGGACCCTTATTCCCCTTTGCTCTTCAACCTAGTAGCAGATGTTTTTACTAGAATTCTTGTTAAAGCCTCCAGGAATGATATCCTGGAAGGGCTCTTTCCTAGTTCTAATCCAGATGGCACCATTAGCATGCAATATGCTGATGACACTTTACTTTTCCTGAGTAACAACCCATCTCATGCTAGAAACCTTAAATGGTTACTATCCTGCTTTGAGCAATTATCTAGGATGAGGATTAATTTCCACAAATGTGACCTGGTTCCTATCAATATAAATGGAGGTGGTGCTAATATATTTGCTAAAATCCTTGGTTGCAAACTAAGTGAGTTCCCCATTAAATATTTAGGAGCTCCTCTCCATCATAGAAAGCTTAAAAATGTGAGCTTCAGCCTACTGTTGATAAATTATCAAAAGGGGGGCTGGCTGGAGAGGTAGATTGTTGTCTTCTGGCAAGAGACTCACACTAGTGAAAACCTGTTTAGCCACTATTCCTGGTTACCTTATGGGAATTATTAAATTCCCAAAATGGGTCATTAAGCTGATTAATTCTCAACTAGCTCACTGTTTTTGGGACGATTATGAGGGTCATCATAAATATCACCTTGCTGCTTGGGGGAATGTGATCCTTCAAAACCAACATGGGGGCCTTGGCATCCCTAATATTGCTGACATGAATCTTTGTGTATTAGCTTCCTGGATTAAGAGATACTTTCTAGATGAGGGCAAGATCTGGAAGCAAGTAATTGATGCCAAATATAGAACTCATAGTCCTAATGTTTTTGCTTGCCCTAACAATGGTGCTTCCCCTTTTTGGAAAGGGATCCTTTGGGCTACTAAAGCCACTAGTATGGGCTATTCCTGGATTATTGGGAATGGCAAGAGTGTCAGATTCTTGGAAGACCAGTGGATTGGGCATACCACCCTTGCTACCAGTATTGGGACTTATATACTATTGCCAATGACTATAATATCCCTATAAGTGAAGTCTGGGATGGCACTAATCTCAAAATCACTTTTAGGAGGTGCTTTACTCAAAAAATGTTAGCTGACTAGGATGATCTATTCAGCTGCATTAAAAATGTTGTGCTGGAAGACAGAGAAGATACCGTACACTGGAATTATGAAGCTAAGGGTATCTACACTGTGAAATCCTTCTACAACATCATTAACTTTAGGGGGTATGCCCAGGTAACCTCCCTGTTATATGGAAATTCAATGTCCCCCTGAGGATTTAGATTTTTCTCTGGCTTGTGGCTAAAAACAAATTATTGACTAGAGATAACCTCCATAAAATACAGCATGTAGAAGATATTACTTGTCTTTTCTGTGGTGAATCTGAATCTGTTGAGCATTTATTTTTTGGCTGTGTCATTCCGATAGAGCTACGGAAAGTGATTTTTGATATCTCTAATAAGCATTCTGGAATGTCCATAGATGACATGCTCGAATGGTGGTCCAATAAGAAAAATCACCCAGTGGATTGTTTACTTCACTCTGCTGTCCTATGGACTCTGTGGAAATATCGTAACGGCATTTGTTTCGACCATGTTCCCCGGCTTGGGATGTAGGTGTTGTGGAGAAAAATTGCTTCTATGCTGGACAGTTGGGTGGTTCGATGCTCTGGCCCAGTCAAAGAAAAGGTGATGCACTTGGTGAGAAAGCTAGAGCAGGTAGCGCGAGCCCCCCCCCCCTCTTGCTATGGCCGGACCCTGGCTAGGCCTTCTGAAGTGCTCGGAGGTGCTGCACAACCGTGGCACTGATTGAGATCAGATGTCCATTTTGAGCTCTACATGATGTATCCTCGCTTCATCTCCGATCTCTTTCTTTGCTGGCTGTAGTATCTTCGGGTCTAGTTTATTTCTCTTTAAAGTAGCTGCCGTAGTTTCATTTGAGGCTCAGGCTGTTCTTTGCTGGGGCAGCGTGTGTGCTGTATATCCCCTCGCGTACTTGTAACTTGATGGTGGACCTGTGTGGTTTCGTTTGTTCAATACAAATGGAGCCGGGGCTTCGAGCCCTTTTCCTCTAAAAAAACTACTATCTAATTAACCAAAATGAAGCTTTCGAGAATAAACTCATACAGATTTTCCTACTACAATGCAAGAAGCTTTGAAATTATACATACCAATTTTTTTCACCGAACCATTCAGGCCTTTGACAAAAGACACGATCACCAGTCGAGCGTGCATCCGGCGGCGGCAAAGTGCCCCGGTTCCTTTAGAGCAGATGGCACAATGAAGGGAAGGAGTACTGTGGGATTGGGCCGAGATGGCCTTGGAAGCGACCTATTCCTGGACAACAAATACCTACAAAACAACAACACCACAATAAGAAAAATTAGAACAAGAAAAATCTGAATCCATGAAATATTATTAGGTTCAGAATAAAATGATACTGCTAGCTGGATGTGTCCAGTGTATCACTATATACATAGTGGGTGTGTCCAAACTTCTTGTCAACGAAGATGGACTAACATGAGAGCAGGTCTTGTTATAGCTAGTTGCATACTGGATCACTATATACATACTGGATGCTCCAGCGTGATGTCACACTTTGAGATAGGGTATGGTTCACATGTATGCAAAATCTCTAGCATATGGACTCTATCTTAGTACATTCTCTGATGGTGTGAACTTTACATATGAAGATAATTAACTTATCTAGACCCCAGGACACAGGAAATCATTTAAATCGATCTTAATAATACCTTGGTATGCTTTATATTTTTCCTGGGACTAATCATGTAGGTGGTGTGACACAATCCTAGTGGGATAGCATCACCCACAATTTAGCCCTCCCTCAGTGTGAGCCTCTCCTGCATATGCAATTTTGAAATGCACCATTAAATATCAATCCAAACAATATAAATGTAAATAGGACCTCAGCAATTGATATCTCAAACAACTCTTAATGCTTCATTTAAACAATATATGCAAGTGTATACTAATACAAATAGAGAGTTTTTGTAGCTACAAAAGCAAGCAAGGTGCTTTTTCATTGGATAAATATAAATACATCAAGTGGGGAGAGAACAAAAACACAAAAAATCCATGCACAAAAGGAACAGCAGACGTAGGATCTACCAGGAAGAAGAAAAGAAACAAAAAGCATATACCTATAGGCCTATACTCCACTGAGAACAACACACACTTTTTTGGAAATGGAGGCATACCCCCGGCCTCTGCATCATGATGATGCATGCAGCCATCATATTAAAAATCCTCGAAGTACCACAAAATCATGATGGTATTACAGCTCGCAAATGGAGCAAAACAAATAAAAAGAAAGTAAGCGCTCCAAAATACAACCGGTAAGGCAAAAAGAAGGATAAGCTCCCTAGACTCCTATCCTGTAATGCGACCGCCATCCGAACCGGTTGAATATAACATGTGCTACCATCTCCCACTAGTTGCACCCAGTAACCAAAGGCTCCCTGGAGTCCATAGGAGTGAGTAAGGACCACGTACAGATCCATGCAGTAGCTCTAAAGATAACCTGCAAGAAATTTAAATTATGTTGTCTGTTAAAAATCAAATCATTTCGACAATTCCATATAGCCCATAAAAGCGCACATATTCCAATCCGAATACGAGCTGCAGTAGTATATTCAACCCCAGTTAACCATGTTCCAAACAACGATTCAATATCAACTGGAGGCTTAATGTTGAAAGCTATATGGATGGTTCTACAAAGCAATTTGGCAAGTGGGCATTCAAGAAATAAGTGTTCCATTGTTTCGTCATGATCACAAAAACAACACCGTGAACTACCTACCCATCGCCTTTTGATCAAATTGTCCTTGGTGAGGATGACTTACTTATGGACGAACCACATAAAAAATTTAATACGCAAAGGGACCTTAATCTTCCAAATATGCAACGATCTTGAGATTGGGCCAGAATTAATCAAGTCCATATAGAAAGATTTCACCGTAAAGATCCCATTTTTAGCTAGTGTCCAATGTATCGAATCTGGCTGGTCGGAAAGTTGAACATCTATCAATCTCCGAACCAAGTGCAACCAGGAATTATATCGCTCACCAACTAAAGCACGCCTGAATTGAATATTCAAGGGAATCGTTTGGAACACTGTGCCTACGTAATCCCCCTTACGTTGCACAATGTTATAAAGGGTGGGATATTGCACGGCCAGGGGTGTCTCTCCTAACCACATATCTTCCCAAAATCTTGTTGACATTCCATTGCCAACCAAGAATTTGACCCTGCGGAAAAACAAATCCTTCATTCTCATAAGCCCTTTCTAGAATGGCAAGTCAGTTGGTCGCATGGTAACCTCGGCAAGCGTTTTGGACTGTAAATACTTACTGCGCAAAATTTGTGTCCACATGCCCTCCGGCTCCGTCTCGAGCCTGTATAGCCACTTGCTCATAAGGCATTTATTCTTGATTTCTAAGTTCTCAATACCCAGACCCCCCTGGTCTTTTGGCCGACAAAAAATGTCCCATCTCACCAGTCGGTACTTTCTTTTGGCCTCATCTGACTGCCAAAAGAAACGAGATCTGAAGAAATCAAGTCGCTTCCGAACTCCTTTCGGAATTTCGAAGAAAGATAATAGGAACATCGGCATACTGGTCAGTACTGAATTAATCAACACCAGCCGACCTCCATAAGACATAAGCTTACCCTTCCAGCAGCTCAGTTTTTTCTCAATTCGATCTTCGATACACTTCCATTCTTTATTGGATAACTTACGGTGGTGAATTGGTATGCCCAAGTAACTAAAAGGTAAAGACCCTAATTCACACCCAAAAAGTTGTCTATATGTGTCTTGCTCGTCTTTGGCCCTCCCAAAGTAGAACAACTCACTCTTGTGAAAGTTTATCTTTAAACCAGACAACTGTTCAAAGAGGCATAATATCAGTTTCATGTTGCGCGCTTTGGCAATGTCATGTTCCATGAAAAGGACAGTGTCATTAGCATATTGAAAGATGGAAACACCTCCATCGACCAAATGAGGAACTACTCCCTCCACTTGATCATGCTGCTTGGCCCTGCCAATGAGAATGGCCAACATATCGGCCATGATATTAAACAAGAGAGGAGACATGGAATCACCTTGTCTCAAACCCTTATGTGTTTGAAAGTAATGACCGATATCATCGTTGACCTTTATTCTGACACTACCATTCTGGACTTGAGAACCCACTTGGTTCCTCCAAGCCTCACTAAATCCTTTCATGCGCATTGCCTGCTAAATGAAAGGCCATTTAACTTTATCATATGCCTTCTCAAATCCACTTTGAAGATAACCCCATCTAGTTTCTTTGAATGGATTTCAGGAAGCATTTCATGCAAAACAACTACCCCTTCAAGTATGTGTCGCCCTGGCATGAACATCGTCTGACTCGGTTGTACCACCGAATGAGCAATTTGTGTCAATCTGTTGGTACCAACCTTTGTGAAAATTTTGAAACTCACATTAAGAAGACATATCGGCCTAAATTGTTTGATCCGAACTGCTTCTTCTTTCTTGGGCAACAACGTAATCAAGCCACAGTTTAGATGAAACAACTCAAGATGACCACTAAAGACATCATGAAACATAGGCATAAGATCATCCTTAATAATATGCCAACATTTCTTATAGAATTCAGCTGGAAACCCATCTGGTCCCGGGGCTTTATTCGGTTTCATTTATGAGATGGCATTTAGAATCTCCTTCCCAGTAAATGGTGCAGATAGAATACCATTCTCCTCTTCCTGGAGTTGTGGTATATCTCCATATACAAACCCATCAAGGGCCACCGTGCAGTCCGAGCTTACTTCCGGATGCCCAAAGAGTTGTTTATAATAATTAGTGATATAAGCTTTCAAATTCTCATGTCCCATAATTGTCTCCTCGTCCTGTTCTAGCTATATGATTCTCTTCTTCCTATGTTTATCATTGGCAATCATATGGAAATTTTTTGTATTGTCATCCCCTTGGATAACCTTAAGTACTTTAGCACGCAGTGCCCATTTGAGCTCCTCTTCTCTAAGAAGAGCTCGTAAGACTTACTCAGCTTCGGACTTGGAGTTTTGCTCACTAATCGTAAGGAGAGTACTCTCGGCCTTTAAGTCTAGCACCTCAAGTAATTGAGTGAGTCGTTCTTTCTCTTGTTTGTAGATCTCACTCTCATTTGTAGCCCAACCTCGCAAAAACTGCCTCAGATGTCTGATCTTATTTTTCCATCATTCAATACTAGTGCGTCCACTAACAGGTTTTGCCCATTCACGTGCAATGATCTCCAAAAAGTTTTCTTTCTCGAACCAACCTAGTTCGAAAGAGAAGGCATTCTTATTCGCAACGTGCATAGCCTCTCCCGAGTCTACAAAAAGAGGTGTATGGTCTGAGATCACTCGCTGCATCGCATGAACCGACACCAAAGGATACTTTTGTTCCCATTCCACACTGGCGAGTACCCTATCCAGCTTCTCATAAGTGGGAGTGGGCAAAGAATTGGCCCAAGTAAATTGTCTACCGGTGAGTTCAGTTTCTCTCAAAGTAAGACTTTCGATAATCATGTTGAACATCATAGACCAACGCCCATGAAAATTGTCATTGTTCTTCTCATCTCTTCTCCGAATCATATTGAAATCCCCACCGACTAGGATCAGCAGAGTTTCATCTCCACAAATCCACACTACGTCGGCTAGAAAATCTGGTTTAAGTTCAGGTTGTGCTGTTCCATATACAGCCACAAGAGACCATCGGAAACCATCCAATTTTGATCTCACCCGAAATTTGATCGTAAAATCTCCCCGAACCACATTCAGCACCTCAAGTGTTTCACACCTGACCCCTAGAAAGATCCCTCCAGATCTTCCTCTAGGAGGTAAGCTATGCCAATCAAAATCAATTCCACGGAAAGAGTTCCAAGGAACTATGAGGTAAAGTTATCACGTCATGTTTCCATAAGTGCAATAAAATCTAGATGTTGTTCTACCGTTGTCTCAGCCAGGAACCTACGTTTAGCCAAGTCAGCTAGACCTCTGCTATTCCAAAAGATTCCTTTCATATGTCATCATGGAATTTTTTTTCTTATGTTTGACCCTAGCACTTCTATGAACCACCGAAGTAGGATAGATTTTCCGTTTCCAAGGTCGTTTGGGCTTCTCCTCATCACCCTTCGGAAACGTAGGGTCGGTAAGACACGGAACAATGCCCTCTGCCATTAGAGGCTCTATAGTGTCCATAATATCTAACCCCTCCTCATCTTCATCCTCCTCAGTAGGTAAGAGATTATTACATATATTTTCAAGGGTTACAATTCCTAGATTGTTCATGTCATCGTCATTCATAGGCTTAACTGATGCGAGATTTCGAAATATTTCAAAGGCCCGCTCTGCTTCTAAATCGAAAAGATCATTGACCGATTTTGCTATCTCTTTTTCATTTGAACACAAAGTAACTCCTAAGTCTTTTGCCTTATCAATAATCTCATGTTCAGTGAAATGTAGAATTGAACAACTCTTATCAAAAGACATACCTGTAGTTGCCTCGACATCTCGAAGCATGGCCGCCCTCTTGGCGTGCGCTAACTGCAGGTCGTCAGCATCTAGTTGGCCTTGGATCTGGCTACTGACACGCCTGCCAGTCGTGACCAGATCCGAAATGCCATCAAAAGCAACAAGCTCCTCCGTAGTCCTCTGCCGAGGTGTGGGATCCCTGCTCCGACGCCCTCCCCCAATTGCTGGTGAAGCGAGGTAAGGCGCAGTCAGACGGGTATCTCCAGCCGTAGTAATGGGAGAAGGAGACCGTGGAGCCATCTGCTCAACAGTCTCACTCCCCCCAAGCCACCAAAGCTGCATGGAGAAGATGTCGGAGAAGGAAAGCAGGCCTCCCGGCCATGGTCCTGACCGTGATGTCCGATATTGCCTCATGGTGAGAGGACGCCGCGGGCCTCCTGGTTGCGCCCATCCCCCAAGGAAACATCAACCAGCACGGGTGGGCTGGTGCAGCGGGCCTCCTGCCCACGCCCCTCCCCCGCAGAGCAAGGCGCCGCCGAGGGTGGGCTGGGGCATCGAACCACCTGCTCGCGCGCCTCCCCCCGAGAGCTAGTCGCCGGCGCGGGTAGGCTGGGGTTGCAAGCCTCGTGCTCTCCACCCCCCACAAACCACCGGTGAAGTACTATCCGATGGACCGTGTGACCCGGAAATGACCCTCGGAGATGTGTGCAGAGTAACAACAGGGGACAACACTGGCGGTAGCTCGAGTTCCTCTGGATCCTCCATCTCCACTCGGTTACTCCATAACCGACTAGGAGCAGACCGCGCTCCAAAAGAGCCAAACCGAAGTGAGGTCATCGGTGTCATTGAAGAAGGCGCCTCCTTGGCGGATGTATCAGTCGTACCATGCGACTTTGGCCCCATAGCCGACTCCCGAGGTGTGTTCTCAGGCCCCTTATCCTAATTCCTGGGTGCACCATCACCCTCAGTTGTATCCATGTCCTAAATCTCATCTCCGTCCTGAGGTATCAGTGTATCCTCAATCTCAAGCTCAAGCACATACGTGACTCCGACGCGCGTCCACTTGACCACATCCGGCACGAACTCCAAACTGAGTACACTAACAAGTAACCTCGCTGCTCCATGTGCCCGAGTAAAAGGCATGTCTACTTGTTCCGTCTTACCGATGATAGAACCTAAACTCCAAGCTACTGAGAAATGATTAATATATTTGCGTGGTGCACCATAGAAGCGAACCCAGACCTTCTCTAAAGGTGTCCCCTCGGGATCCTGCTCCTTCCACTCATCAAAAGCCAGGATAATGCTCGTACTCTGAACTCTACACATGCCATACTTAAGGGTATGGACCTGATCCTCCTTAGTGGGAAAATCAACCTTGTAAGTCTGGGCCTCCAACTTAACAAGATCCCACTGATGGTTGCCTGGTACTAAATCCTGCAACTTTCACACAATATGTGCCTCAGTTAAAGTCCCATTGGTAACCTTGACAACAGCAGGGAAAGAACTCTCCTGCACATGCTTCACCGGTGCCACATCAGGTGACTCAAAAAACATTAGTTCTTTACAGCAAACCCCATATATATTAACCACCGGCTTGGGACCAGAAAGCAACGGACACTCCCCAGATGTATGTTGCGATCTAGAACAATAATCACATAGTTCTGTGGTACACTCTACCACAAAATGTCTCGGCTCGCCACATATATAGCACGGAAGCTTCTTTTTTCTTAATAGCCCACTTTGATAACTTTCCACCATCACGCTTGTCCGGACCCTTATCAGAACCATCATCACCGGCCTTACTATCCCTCGTGCTCGTCAACGGGATACTAACTGCAGCCAACGCCCGTACTGTCTCTGCCGCCGCTTCGGGAAGAGGAAGCGAGGCCGTCTGCTAAGTCTCGGCTTGGTTCACGATGACTGAAGCAGTAGGCGGTGGTGGCGGCGGTGGAGGCGGGTGCCTGAAAGATCACGAGGTTGGGGGCTAGGGTTGCAGAGGGAGCGGGAGGCTGGGGGTGCTCTTATCCTCGGGGAGGGTCGCGGGATGGCCAGCACCTGGCAATCGGAGCCATGGACGCGGCGCGTGCGTCCACGGCGTCTATGATGAACAGGGAAGGAGACAGGAAGTGTTGGGCTGGGGTGGATTGAGCATGTTGGTCCGGTTGGCCCAGTGGGGGGTTTCATTTCATTTCTTGTTTTCTCTTTCATTCATTTTTTGTTAACATTTTATTTTTACTTATTATAGTTGTATCAAATTTAAAAACGAGCCACTAATTTAGTGTTAATAAATATGCTACAGTCCTAATAGTTTTGGGAAACTAAATAAAATAGTTTTATAATTTAATAATTGAAAATGCATTTAATTAATTGCTTTTGCTACAGTTTTATTATTTTAGTGAATTTAAACATTTTATAAAAATGTGGACTGTCCACCGACATTACTTATGATTTATTTGTCACATCCAGAAGATTTTAGTTTTAATGCTTGAAAATGTTTCTCGTTTGACATCATCGTAAATTTGGACTTGAACGAAAATTGAATCATCGCGGGATTAACAATAGTAATCATGGTGACGTGGTATCATTAGTAGAGGTTCATTGTAGCTTAATTATCCGGGCGTTACAATTCTCCTCCACTACAAGAAATCTCGTCCCGAGATTTAAGAGGTGGAATAGGGGGGAAAGGTTTGATTACGAAATTCTAACGAATCTTTTGGTCTTGGTTGCGCTTCTCGAAGAGGTCGATCCATTACATGGTTGTCTTTATTTCTCTGCTTCAAGTCATCACGATGAGGCCAGCATCCTTTATGTAGGACCTCCATCATACTTACGACAGAATAAGGAGGGGTATATTCCGGGAGAACGGATCTCTGCAAGGTCGACTATCTGGTCGATGACATCGAGGCAGGTGGCGGAAGTAACCCTCGAATTGGAACTTAAGAAAATATCGAGAGTAAAGTAAGGAGGTATCATGGGAAGTTTCGAGCGGGCAGGCAAACGACTAATGCCTGTTACAGGGCATGAAAGGTGTTCTAAGCAGCGGGAATAAGTATAATGTCTGATACCAGAATTGATGATCTTTCAGAAGGTGGCTCGTGAATTATATACGAGGCCATGTGCGAGGAACAACCTTGGGAACAGGGGTGTACAGGAGAGTCAGGTTTCGATCCTATGGAACTGTGGGTTATGGGCCCACCATGTGGGTTAAAAGTAAGAAGGGCGGTGACGTCTTGCACGGTCATGATAGCAAGACATGTCAGAGTGTAGCCTATCAGTTATGTCGGCAACAATGTCGGTACCAAGGGCGAGGGACGAAGAGAACCATCTTCCTGCTCGTTGAATGGGGCGGACCAATAGGCAAAGTTCTCGTCCATCGGTGGTTACCGGAATGTCATCAACAATAGTAACAGGGTCTTGCTGACAGAATTGTACACCGAGGTGTTTACATATGCACGAGAATATTACTGCTTAGATCATATAGATCACAAGAAACGTTAAACTAACCAATGGAAAGGAAAATATGGTTATCAGATTAAACAGAACAATGGAAAGGAAAATGTGTTTAAACACACATTTCAAGGTTATATCCTTCCCAAGGACAAGTAGAGCATGATATCCATGACAGGATAGAAAGTAGAAAACCTTTTAGGTAAGGGAAGAGGAATTTCATGACATTACCCAAACAACGGTGTTTGGGGTAATTAATAAGAAAATTTTAGCATTGTGCTTCAACTGTTCTTATTGAAAATCAGATTACCACAGACATGCTTCGAGATAGCATTGACATGGTCCTTAAGCAAAGTTCAGACTTTGGATACAGGAAGGATCCATCAGGAACAACTTGTAGAATAAATCTTACAATTTCCTCATGGAAGAATGGTTAACATGCCAAAAGGAAGAACTGTAACAATAGGCCCTCTAGCCAGGTGTGCTAGGCATGACATCACCTAACCGGGTCATAAAAAGACCAATGTTATAACTCTTGTAAAAATGTTCCAACCATCAAATCTGGCAGAGCTTCAGATCTGATTGGTGTTAGGATATCTCAAACTCAGGACGCCTAAGAAGAAGAGGTGCAACACAATTGACAAGATGACATTATATGATTCTCGGGAAATGAACTATGGAAGCGAGTTCCGAACAAGGGTTCATCATTAAGCCAAGGAGAGGATGAGGAAGTGGCTGATGGAATCATCGATAATTCAACGAGGTATCCAAAAAGATGCATCTCCACAATTATGTGGATAAGGAGATAACATTTGTCAGATCAAATGATATAATGAAGTATGCTCGAGGAAAACATACACAATTAAACATTGGTTGAAAGGTGTGCCCGAAATATGGGTTGGGTTGCACGACCAATGTTAGAATGGTGATTCAATAATCAATAGTCTAAGAATGAACGGCCGACCATTAACTTCAAAGCAATAGGTTTTCTAGAAGGGCAGAATCCAAACAGCACCGTTCACTTGTTGGTACACCGGTTGGAATCAACAAGGGGACCAAGAAAGAATGATGATGGTGAGAAGCATCACTATACCAAGAATTCTTAAGAGGTGGAGCAATCCTCATGACATCCTTATCATAAAGGACATTAATACTTCAAGGTGGAACATCATACAAGCTGGATAGCAAGTTGCATTCATAACATGAACAAGTTTGTGTTGTGGGAAGGCAAGAATGTTGTCGATGATAACACACATCATCGAGGGGCAAGGATGGTATTGCTCATCATGAATTCGATGGGTATCTTCAAAGAGCTCAATATGTTAATGATGATCAAGACACGTTTGTCGAGAGATTACCTGAAGATGTAATCGATCGGCAATGACATCAAGTCAAAGGAATGATGAAGCGAAAGGTTATTGGAACCACGGGTACGACACAAACTCGAGACCAAGCTTGCGGTTCAAGGCGAAATGATATGATGAGGAAGATCGACGTAAGCCTAGCTCATCGTCGATAGTTGTGTTCCGGGAAGAAGGACCAGGTAGCACAATTACAATTTAGCATGATAAGGATATAGCCAATTAGGCTAGGAATGACTTGAAGGATTATTAAACTCATAGGCAACAAAAATTACTTAGAGTTATCGTATCGAAGCGCGGAATCGATTCACTTATCAATGTTCTCGGTTGACGACAACCCAGAACCCGTGGAGTCACTATGACATGGAAGGTACTACTTCATCAGAAATTCATAAGATATATCCTCGAGATACCATGGGGGTAATACAAGAAAGCAGATCAAAAATAGAGGTTGGGCAGGCGTATTGATCTGCAGAAGGCAAGTACTCTAACTTGTCCAAGAGATGGAATCAAGAAGAAATTTTTGGTCGGAACCATAGTTGCAAAAGACCAATCCCCATATATAAGATGAACTTATAACAAGGGGATAATTATTTTAAGAGAAGCTTCCATGATAAGGTATACATCATTTCCATGGGCATGAACACAGGGTTCAAGGTCGACTCCCACTTCTCCAATGCATAACCTTTCATTCACTTCTCATTTTTGAAGAAGTTGCAGTGTTGAAATTTTATCTGGCTGTGACGCCCCCGATTTGACCGTACACTAATCATACACGCAAACGTGTACGATCAAGATCAGGGACTCACGGGAAGATATCACAACACAAATCTACAAATAAAAAAAGTCATACAAGCATCATATTACAAGCCAGGGGCCTCGAGGGCTCGAATACAAGAGCTCGATCATAGACGAGTCAGCAGAAGCAACAATATCTGAGTACAGACATAAGTTAAACAAGTCTGCCTTAAGAAGGCTAGCACAAACTGGGATACAGATCGAAAGAGGCGCGGGCCTCCTACCTGAGATCCTCCTAAACTACTTCTGGTCGTCGTCAGCGGGCATCACGTAGTAGTAGGCACCTCCGGTGTAGTAGGAGTCGTCGTCGAAGGTGGCGTCTGGCTCCTGGGCTCCAACATCTGGTTGCGACAACCAGGTAGAAGGAATAGGGGGAAAAGAGGGAGAAAGCAACTGTGAGTACTCATCCAAGGTACTCGCAAGCAAGGAGCTACACTACATATGCATGGGTAAATGTGTAAAGGACCATATCGGTGGACTGAACTGCAGAAAGCCAGAATAAGAGGGGGATAGCTAATCCTATCAAAGACTACGCTTCTGGCCACCTCCATCTTGCAGCATGTAGAAGAGAGTAGACTGAAGTCCTCCAAGTAGCATCGTATAGCATAATCCTAACCGATGATCCTCTCCTCGTCGCCATGTGAGAGAGCGATCACCGGTTGTATCTGGCACTTGGAAGGGTGTGTTTTATTAAGTAGCTGGTTCTAGTTGTCATAAGGTCAAGGTACAACTCCAAGTCGTCCTGTTACCGAAGATCACGGCTATTCGAATAGATTAACTTCCCTGCAGGGGTGCACCACATTCCCCAACACGCTTGATCCCATTTGGCCGGACACACTTTCCTGGGTCATGCCCGGCCTCGGAAGATCAACACGTCGCAGCCCCACCTAGACCAACAGAGAGGTCAGCACGCCGGTCTAAACCTAAGTGCCCAGGGGTCTGGGCCCATCGCCCTTAGCACACCTGCACGTTGCGAACGCGGCCGGGAGCAGAACTAGCCCCCTTAATACAAGAGCAGGCTTACGTTCCAACCCGGCGCGCGCCGCTCAGTCGCTGACGTCACGAAGGCTTCGGCTGATACCACGACGCCGGGATACCCATAACTACTCCCGCGTAGATGGTTAGTGCGTATAAGCCAGTGGCCAGACTCAGATCAAATACCAAGATCTCGTTAAACGTGTTAAGTATCCGCGAACGCCGACCAAGGCCAGGCCCACCTCTCTCCTAGGTGGTCTCAACCTGCCATGTCGCTCCGCCTCAAAGTAACAGTCGGGGGCCGTCGGGAACCCAGGCCCACCTCTACCGGGATGGAGCCACCTGCCCCTTCAGCCCCCATCTCCGAACAGCATCACAAGTAATGTAACAGTATAAAGTGTATAGTATATGCCCATGATCACTTCCCGAAGTGATCACGGCCCAGTAGTATAGCATGGCAGACGGACAAGAGTGTAGGGCCACTGATGGAACACTAGCATCCTATACTAAGCATTAGGATAGCAGGTAAAGGTAACAACAGTAGTAGCAAGGACAGGCTATGCATGAGGATAGGAATAACGGAAGGCAGTAACATGCTACACTACTCTAATGCAAGCAGTATAGAGAAGAGTAGGCGATATCTGGTGATCAAAGGGGGGCTTGCCTGGTTGCTCAGATAAGGAGGGGTCGTCGATGTAGTCGATCACAGGGGTACCGGCATCGGTCTCAGGGTCTACCGGAAAGAAGTAACGGAGGGGGAACACAATAAATAACAGAGCAATCAAATGTAACAAAAAGCAAGAAGCGGCAATACGTTGTGCTAGAGGTGACCTAACGTAGGGATAGGTGGTACCGGCGAAGGGGGGAAACATCCGGGAAAGTATTCCCGGTGTTTCGCGTTTTTGGACAGATTAACCGGAGGGGGAAAGTTGCGTGTTTGCTATGCTAGGGATGTGTGGTGGACGAACGGGCTGCGTATCCGGATTCGTCTCGTCGTTCTGAGCAACTTTCATGTACAAAGTTTTTCCATACAAGCTACGATTTATTTTATATTAATTTTCAAAGGTTTATTCAATTTATGGATTTATTTATATTCCAAATTTAACTAGTAATACTTTTGCCACATAATGCAGTGCTAGCCACAGTGTATGACGGGTGGGGTCAGGGTCAAAGTCAATAGTCCAGTTAGCAGTTGACTAGGTCAACGTTGACTGGTCAAACTGGCTGGTGGGACCCGGCGGTCATAGAGAAAGGGTAAATCAACAATTTAATTAATTTAACAGATTAAGTGGGGGGGCCACATGTCATTGACATAGATATTTTTAAACAGGTTTTTAAATGAAATGGGTCCACATGTCATTTTCAGTTACTCAACTAAACAGTTTTATTAGGTTCTAATTAGGTGGTTAAGGGAATGGTTAATCCGGGTGGGCCCACACGTTAGTGGGTCAACCCACTGCCAGACGTGTGTGCGCGTGTGCGTGCCCGACGGCGAGTTCAGTGAACGGCGGTGCCGCGCGGAGCCAGTGGCTCTGGCGACCAAAAGGGGCAGCCCCGGGTGCCAAACGGATAAGCGTGAGGCGTCGCGTCGAGGGTGCCTTCGTCTGAAGCTAGGGGCGGCCGAAACAGCGCCGGTGGCAATGGGAGGCGGCGACTACGGCGGAGCTAGCGACAACCGGCACTGGAGGGCACGGGGAGGAGAGGGAAACGGCCGTGGAGGGTCGGAGGCTCACGGCGGAAGCGGCAGGGTGCTCGATGGAGCCGGAGGATGTTGGGGCCGAGCGGATCGACGACGAGGTTAGCGGCTGCGGCCGATGGTGTCGGAGGAGGGGGCGCCGGACGACGAGGGGACTCCGGCGAGGGGAGCAAGGCGAGGGAGGCCGGATCCGTGACGGGGCATCCGGGATCCGTCCCTCTCCGGCGAGGAGGCGGCTTGGGCGAGCGGGACCCGGTGGAGGGGCGCCCTGCAGCCACGGCGAACGCCATGGCTGCAAGGAGGAGGGCTCTGGTGTGAGCTCCTCTGCTCGTCACGGGTGCAGGCTTGTTGGCTATTGCGGTCACGCTGGCCGGAAGCTTGACGAGGAGGCTCGGGCGCGCTTGGAGACGAACGGAAGGTGGAGGAGAAGACCAGGGGCGGTGGTTGCCTTGCCGGCGAACAACAGCTGTGACCCGCCAGGGGAGAGGTGCGGGGAAGCGGGGGGGAGCGGAGAGAATGCGATGGGGGGTATGAGGCGCCTCGCCTCTGGTCTAGGTGTGTGGCGGCGCGAGGGAGATGGAGAGGGATCGAGCGAGAGGAGTGGGGGTCGAGTGGGTAAGGCTGGCTGCGGGCTAGGTTAAGGAGGGGAGCCGTGCTGGGCCTAGTTGTTTGTTAGATGGGCCAAGAGCCCAGTAGATTAGTTTAGTTTAGTTTTTTTTTTGAAATATATTTACTATTTTCATTAATCCTATATTGCATTATATCTTAAGTCTAAATGGCCTTTGTTAAATGAGAGACTTGTCATAAAAGTACTTTGCAATATTATGGGGTTGTCCGCTAGGCTTGGGGGCAATTGAAAAAAAAAGGTCTATCCTTTTGTTAATTCTCGAAAAAGCCAAAACTAAAGCTATTGGCCCTGTTTTATTTAGGTTAGGAGCATCTACTTACTTCCACAGACTTTTGTTCTTATATGACAATTAGTTAGTGAATTTTTGCAACCGTGCGAACATTTTTGTTTTATCATTTGAAGAAATAATAATTTGACTTCATTTTAAAAATTGAATTTGAATTTGGTTTGGATCAAAGTGAGGTTTAGAAAGTTAATCGCGATGACATGGCACCATTTGTGTGTGGTTACTGTAGCTTAACTACCGGGGTGTTACAAATCTCCTCCACTACAAGAAATCTCGTCCCGAGATTTAAGAGGGGAGTAAGGGGGGAGAATAGGTTACGAAATTCTAGCGATTCTTCTCGGTCTTAGTTGCTCTTCTCGAAGAGGTAGATCCATAACGCTGATGTCTTCATACTTCAGCTTGAGGTCATCATGATGACGCCGTCATCTTTTTTTCGGGAACTCCATCGTACTTACGAAATGGATAAGGAGGTAGCTCTACAACGATAGAATGTTATAAAGGAAAATCAACTAGGGGGTATCCCAAGAATGAACATAGTAGTATCTCTCGAGTCAAACAAATGAAACACCTCGAGAGCAAATAAAGAAGGTACCATAAAAAGTTTCAAGCGGATAGACAATCGTCGTTGCCTGCAACATCGCGTAAAAGGGGTTCAGAGCAACAAGAATTAGTTTTGAGTCTGATACCAAAATTGACGATTTCTTGGAAGGTGGCTCATGTATTACCTACGAGGACACGCGCGAGGAGTATCTTTGGGAACAAGGGGTGTATAGGAGAGTCAGGTTTCGATCATGTGGAGTTGTGGGTTATGGGCCCACCATGTGGGTTAAAAGTAACAAGAGCGGTGACATCTTGCACGGTTATGATAGCAAGGCACATCAGATAATAACCTGTCAGTTATGTCGGCAATAACATCGGTACCAAGGTTGAGGGATGAAGAGAACGATTTTCCTGCTCGTTGAAACGAGGCGGACCAATAGGCAAAGTTCTCGTCCATTGGTGGCAACCGAAATGTCATCAACAATAGTAACAGGGTCTTGCTGACATAATTGTACAATGAGGTGTTTACATAAGCAGGAGAATATTAGTGCTTAGATCATATAGATCACAAGAAAGGTTAAAACAAACAATGGAGAGAAAAATATGATTATCCGATTAAACAGAACAATGGAAAGGAAAATGTGTTTAAACACATATTTCAAGGGTATCTCCTTCCCAAGGACGATCAAAGCACGATATCCATGACAGGATATAATGTAGAAAACTCTTTAGGTAAGGGGAGAGAAATTTCAGGACATTCCCCATACAGCGGTGTTTGGATCATTGAGCAGGAAACATTTAACATTAGGCTTTAAATGTTCTTGTTGAAAATTGGAGTAACATACACATGCTTCGAGATAGCATTGACATGGTCAACGGGTGAAGATTAGACTCTGGAGACACAAAGGATCCATCAGGAATAACTTGAAGAATAGGTCTTACAATTTCCTCATGGAAGAAGGGATAACCTTCCTGAAAAGGAATCTATAACAACAAGTCCTCCGGCCAGGTGTGATAGGCATGACCCCACCTTACCGATATATCAGGACCAATGTAATAACTCTTGGAAATATGTTCCAACCATCATATCTGACCGAGATTCAGATCTGATTGGTGCCAGGATGCCTCAGACTCAGGATGCCTGAGAAGAAAAGGTGCAACACAATTGACAAGGCGACAATGTAAGATTCTCGGGAAATATACTATGGAAGCGAGTTCCAAAACAAGAGTTCATCATTAAAACCAAGGGGAGAATGAAGAGGTGGCTGATGAACTCAACGATGATTCAGAGATTTTCAAAAGATGGATTACCACACTTATGTGAACAAGGAGTCAACATTTGTCGGACCAAATGATATAAGGATGTATGCTCGAGGAAAACATACACAATTAAGCATTGGTTGAAAAGTGCACCCAAAATATGGTCTTAGGTAGCATGATCAATGTTAGAAAGGTGATTCAACAACCAATAGTCTAAGAATGAAATATCGACCATTAACTTGAAAGCAATAGGGTGCTAGAGACACGAACAAGTTTGTGTTGAACGGAAGGCAATAAAGTGGTTGATGATAACACAAATCATCGAGGACAAGGAGGGTACTTCTCATCATGAATTCAATTAATATCTTGGAAGGGGTCAAAATGTTGATGATGATCACGACAAATCTTGTCGAGAGGCTCCATGAGGATGCAATCGCTCGGCGATGACATCAAGCCAAGGGAATGGTGAAGCAAAAGGTTATTATAACCATAGATAAGATGCGATCTTAGAATTCAGAGTTGTCTCTCAAGACAAACAATATGATGGTGAAGGTTTGATGTAAGCTTAGAGCACTTTCGGGATTGTGTCCCGAGGATGAAGGACATAGGTAGAATGGTCAAGCAGTCAGCCTGACGATGATGATGTAGTTAATCAGCTGGGAATGACACTATCGAGTACAAACTCGTAAGCATTGAAGTTACTAAAGAGTTGTTGAATCGCAGTGCAGACTCGATTCAGTTATCGATGTCTTTGAGTGTTAAATAACTCAGAGCCCACGAAAAATTGAAATCAATGAGAATGTAGCACTAGATGAAGAACTCGTAAGAAGTTATGCAGTTCCATGATAATCTTGAGATACCAGGGGGGTAATACTCGACGACAAATCAAAGTAGAGGTTGGACTGGGGTATTACTCCGCAAAAGACAAGTGCTTAAACTTGCACGAGAAATGGTATTTAAAGGAGAACATGGTCGAAACCATGATTGCAAAAGGCCAGATCCCAGATATAAGATGAACTTATACCAAAGGAAATAATTAATTTAACAGAAGCTTTAATGATAAGATCTACATCGTGTCCATGGGCATGAACACAGGGTTCAAGGTCGACTCCCACTTGTTCAACACATAACCTTTCATTCACCTCTCATATTTCAAAACTGACATTACTTGTTGAAAGTTTTTACCTGGTGCAATACCAGATAAGTATGACCCGTGAAATATTTTGGGTCCACACGGTTTTAGAGCAGGTATAGGTTCAACCCATAGGGGCATCTTAGGAACATATACCACAAGCTACAATCGTAAATACCACCAGCTCGAAAACAAAGCATGGTTGAGAAAACAGAGGATACAATTTACCAAAGGCATTATGTATCCAAGGAAAAGGCTCACAAGCTTATTGAATATGAAGGACTTTGTTAGATAAAATCCAACAAAGGATCTGGTGGTCCATAAGGGATCTGATGTGAGCATTGGTACTCAACCAGAAGAAGAAAGAATGCAAGGAGATAAGATTATAGAAACAACTGACTAACTCAAAGCTCAAATGCAAAGGAATTATGAATTCCAAGACAAGGGATTAGAAGCAATGCTCTGATTAGGGATGGATAAGTTGAATAGCCTTAGGGGTTAAAATCGATGGCAATTTGGTTGGTCGAGATCCAGCTCATGTTTAAAATGACGTCTGAGCCGAAAGGACAAAATGAAAGATCTGATTAAGGATTGCGAGCATTCACAACATATTGATTCAACAGACTCAAACTGATAATGACTAAGGATGCCAATAAGATTACCGGACTTATGAGGTTAATCATAATGCAAGCAAGCAAGAATTTCAAGAGCAATAGGCTGTTGAGGATTTTCGGAGATCGAATGGTATTTCGAAGACTTTCGTGAAATACATGTATCCACTGGGGATGAGCGGATACTTGATAAGTGCGAGAAATTATTCGTAGGATTATCCAGGTTGCAAAGAACTGCAAGGGCAGTGGGCACAGGGTATTATCGGAACAAGAGAGAGAATTTCGGGGTATCTTGTAATAACAAGATTAACGGGGAATAAAAGTAAGGGTGACAGGTGTAAGTATTTATCCATAGGGATATTTTGGTGGTAGGGGATGGCAAAAGCAATGGGCATAAAGTCTCGAGAGAACAACGGAGAGTATCTTCGGAATCCTTCGGTACAGCAGGCGATCATCTAGAGTGAGGGGCTCTCCGGGAGAAAGTCTTTTGAGAACCTAAAGTTAGTCCTTTTTGCAAAATCATTTAACCCGAATAGGGGAGAGATTAGAGTCCCAGAGTAAAGATCAAGGAGTAAAAGATCCTAATACCACCCAGTGGCGACGTGGGCCCATGGGCCGCACAGCCATGTTAGTAAAACAGTTTTCATCGACTAGACTCAACTTCGGCCCAGGAGTTTGGAAAGGGGATTCCTACAGGCAGTCGGCTCTGATACCAACTTGTGACGCCCCCGATTAGACCGTACACTAATCATACACGCAAACGTGTACGATCAAGATCAGGGACTCACGGGAAGATATCACAACACAACTCTACAAATAAAAAAAGTCATACAAGCATCATATTACAAGCCAGGGGCCTCGAGGGCTCGAATACAAGAGCTCGATCATAGACGAGTCAGCGGAAGCAACAATATCTGAGTACAGACATAAGTTAAACAAGTCTGCCTTAAGAAGGCTAGCATAAACTGGGATACAGATCGAAAGAGGCGCGGGCCTCCTACCTGGGATCCTCCTAAACTACTTCTGGTCGTCGTCAGCGGGCATCACGTAGTAGTAGGCACCTCTGGTGTAGTAGGAGTCGTCGTCGAAGGTGGCGTCTGGCTCCTGGGCTCCAACATCTGGTTGCGACAACCAGGTAGAAGGGATAGGGGGAAAAGAGGGAGAAAGCAACCGTGAGTACTCATCCAAAGTACTCGCAAGCAAGGAGCTACACTACATATGCATGGGTAAATGTGTAAAGGACCATATCGGTGGACTGAACTGCAGAAAGCCAGAATAAGAGGGGGATAGCTAATCCTATCAAAGACTACGCTTCTGGCCACCTCCATCTTGCAGCATGTAGAAGAGAGTAGACTGAAGTCCTCCAAGTAGCATCGTATAGCATAATCCTAACCAATGATCCTCTCCTTGTCGCCCTGTGAGAGAGCGATCACCGGTTGTATCTGGCACTTGGAAGGGTGTGTTTTATTAAGTATTTGGTTCTAGTTGTCATAAGGTCAAGGTACAACTCCAAGTCGTCCTGTTACCGAAGATCACGGCTATTCGAATAGATTAACTTCCCTGCAGGGGTGCACCACATTCCCCAACACGCTTGATCCCATTTGGCCGGACACACTTTCCTGGGTCATGCCCGGCCTCGGAAGATCAACACGTCGCAGCCCCACCTAGACCAACAGAGAGGTCAGCACGCCGGTCTAAATCCTATGGCGCAGGGGTCTGGGCCCATCGCCCATTGCACACCTGCACGTTGCGACGCGGCCGGAAGCAGAACTAGCCCCCTTAATACAAGAGCAGGCTTACGGTCCAATCCGGCGCGCACGCCGCTCAGTCGCTGACGTCACGAAGGCTTCGGCTGATACCACGACGTCGAGTGCCCATAACTGTCCCCGCGTAGATGGTTAGTGCGTATAGGCCAGTAGCCAGACTCAGATCAAATACCAAGATCTCGTTAAACGTGTTAAGTATCTGCGAACGCCGACCAGGGCCAGGCCCACCTCTCTCCTAGGTGGTCTCAACCTGCCCTGTCGCTCCGCCTCAAAGTAACAGTCGGGGGCCGTCGGGAACCCAGGCCCACCTCTACCGGGATGGAGCCACCTGCCCCTTCAGCCCCCATCTCCGAACAGTATCACAAGTAATGTAAGCTGTAAAGTGTATAGTATATGCCCGTGATCACCTCCCGAAGTGATCACGGCCCAGTAGTATAGCATGGCAGACGGACAAGAGTGTAGGGCCACTGATGGAACACTAGCATCCTATACTAAGCAGTAGGATAGCAGGTAATGGTAACAACAGTAGTAGCAAGGACAGGCTATGCATCAGGATAGGAATAACGAAGCAGTAACATGCTACACTACTCTAATGCAAGCAGTATAGAGAAGAGTAGGCGATATCTGGTGATCAAAGGGGGGGCTTGCCTGGTTGCTCAGACAAGGAGGGGTCGTCGATGTAGTCGATCACAGGGGTACCGGCATCGGTCTCAGGGTCTACCGGAAAGAAGTAACGGAGGGGGAACACAATAAATAACAGAGCAATCAAATGTAACAAAAAGCAAGAAGCGGCAATACGTTGTGCTAGAGGTGACCTAACGTAGGGATAGGTGGTACCGGCGAAGGGGGGAAACATCCGGGAAAGTATTCCCGGTGTTTCGCGTTTTCGGACAGATTAACCGGAGGGGGAAAGTTGCGTGTTTGCTATGCTAGGGATGTGTGGTGACGAACGGGCTGCGTATCCGGATTCGTCTCGTCGTTCTGAGCAACTTTCATGTACAAAGTTTTTCCATACAAGCTATGATTATTTATATTAATTTTCAAAGGATTTATTCAATTTATGGATTTATTTATATTCCAAATTTAACTAGTAAATACTTTTGCCACATAATGCAGTGCCAGCCACAGTGTATGACGGGTGGGGTCAGGGTCAAAGTCAATAGTCCAGTAGCAGTTGACTAGGTCAACGTTGACTGGTCAAACTGGCTGGTGGGACCCGGCTGTCATAGAGACAGGGTAAATAACAATTTAATTAAGTTAACAGATTAAGTGGGGGGCCACATGTCATTGACATTAGATATTTTTAAACAGGCTTTTAAATGAAATGGGTCCACATGTCATTTTCAGTTATCAACTAAACAGTTTTATTAGGTTCTAATTAGGTGGTTAAGGGAATGGTTAATCCGGGCGGGCCCACACGTCAGTGGGTCAACCCACTGCCAGACGTGTGTGCGCGTGTGCGTGCCCGACGGCGAGTTCAGTGAACGGCGGCGCCGCGCGGAGCCAGTGGCTCTGGCGACCAAAAGGGGCAGCCCCGGGTGCCAAACGGATAAGCGTGAGGCGTCGCGTCGAGGGTGCCTTCGTCTGAAGCTAGGGGCGGCCGAAACAGCGCCGGTGGCAATGGAAGGCGGCGACTACGGCGGAGCTAGCGACAACCGGCACTGGAGGGCACGGGGAGGAGAGGGAAAAGGCCGTGGAGGGCCGGAGGCTCACAGCGGAAGCGGCAGGGTGCTCGATGGAGCCGGAGGATGTTGGGGCCGAGCGGATCGACGACGAGGTTAGCGGCTGCGGCCGACGGTGTCGGAGGAGGGGGCGCCGGTCGACGAGGGGACTCCGGCGAGGGAAGCAAGGCGAGGGAGGCCGGATCCGTGACGGGGCCTCCGGGATCCGTCCCTCTCCGGCGAGGAGGCGGCTTGGGCGAGCGGGACCCGGTGGAGGGGCGCCCTGCAGCCACGGCGAACGCCATGGCCGCAAGGAGGAGGGCTCTGGTGTGAGCTCCTCTGCTCGTCGCGGGTGCAGGCTTGTTGGCTATTGCGGTCACGCTGGCCGGAAGCTTGACGAGGAGGCTCGGGCGCGCTTGGAGACGAACGGAAGGTGGAGGAGAAGACCAGGGGCGGTGGTTGCCTTGCCGGCGAACAACAGCTGTGACCCGCCAGGGGAGAGGTGCGGGGAAGCGGGGGGGAGAGGAGGATGAGGGGGTATGAGGCGCCTCGCCTCTGGTCTAGGTGTGTGGCGGCGCGAGGGAGATGGAGAGGGATCGAGCGAGAGGAGTGGGGGTCGAGTGGGTAAGGCTGGCTGCGGGCTAGGTTAAGGAGGGGAGCCGGGCTGGGCCTAGTTGTTTGTTAGATGGGCCAAGAGCCCAGTAGATTAGTTTAGTTTAGTTTTTTTGAAATATATTTACTATTTTCGTTAATCCTATATTGCATTATATTTTAAGTCTAAATGGCCTTTGTTAAATGAGAGACTTGTCATAAAAGTACTTTGCAATATTATGGGGTTGTCCGCTAGGCTTGGGGGCAATTGAAAAAAAAATGTCTAGCCTTTTGTTAATTCTCGAAAAAGCCAAAACTAGAGCTATTGGCCCTGTTTTATTTAGGTTAGGAGCATCTACTTACTTCCACAGACTTTTGTTCTTATATGACAATTAGTTAGTGAATTTTTGCAACCCTGCGAACATTTTTGTTTTATCATTTGAAGAAATAATAATTTGACTTCATTTTAAAAATTGAATTTGAATTCGGTTTGGATCAAAGTGAGGTTTAGAAAGTTAATCGCGATGACATGGCACCATTTGTGTGTGGTTACTGTAGCTTAACTACCGGGGTGTTACAACTCAAGCCCAGAAGAGTATGACTCGTGAAAACTTTCGGGTTCACACGGTTTTAGAGAAGGTATAGGTTCAACCCATCGGGCATCTTAGAAACATATACCACAAGCTTCAAGAGTAAATATCACCAGCTCGAAAGTAAAGCATGGTTGACAAAGCAGAGGATACAATTTACCAAAGGCATTATCATACCCGCGGAAAGGCTCACAAGGTTATTGAATATGAAGGACACTGTCGGATAAAAATTCAACAAAGGATCTGAAAGTCCATAACGGAGCTGATGTGAGCACCAACACACAATCAGAGGAAGAACAATGCAAGGGCATTGGCTTATAGAAACAACTGACTAATCCAAAGCTCAAACGCAAAGGAATTATGATTTCCAAATCAATGGATCAGAAGCAAACGTCTGATTAAGGATGGATAAGTTGAGTAAGCATAGGGGTACAATCGACGACAATTGGATTGGTCAAGATCCAGCTCATGTTTAAAATGACGCCTGAGCCGGAAGGATGAATTCTAGGAATCTGGTGAGGATTGCGATCAACCGCAACATATTGAATCAACGGACTCAAAATGATAATGACAAAGGATGTCAATAAGATTACTAGACTTATGGGATTAACCATAATGCAAGTAAGCAAGAATTTCAAGCAAAGGCTCCTGAGGATTTTCGTAAGATCGAATGGATTCGAAGACTTTTGTGAAACACATGAACAACTGGGGATGAGCGGATACTCGACAAGTGCGAGGATTATCCGTAGGGGTATTCATGTGGCAAAGAACTGCAAGGCAGTAGGCACAAAGTATTCTCGGAACAATAGATAAATTCAGGGATATCATTACACAATCAACTGATTGTTGGGAACGTAGCAGAAATTCAAAATTTTCCTACGTGTCACCAAGATCTATCTATGGAGAAACCAGCAACAGGGGAAGGAGAGTGCATCTACATACCCTTGTAGATCGCTAAGCGGAAGCGTTCAAGAGAACGGGGTTGATGGAGTCGTACTCGTCGTGATCCAAATCACCGATGATCCTAGTGCCGAACGGACGGCACCTCCGTGTTCAACACACGTACAGCCCGGTGACGTCTCCCATGCCTTGATCCAGCAAGAGAGAGGGAGAGGTTGAGGAAGACTCCATCCAGCAGCAGCACAACGGCGTGGTGGTGGTGGAGGAGCGTGGTACTCCAGCAGGGCTTCGCCAAGCACCGCAAGAGACGAGGAGGGAGAGGGGTAGGGCTGCGCCAAGAAGGAGAATCGTGTGTCTGCAGCCCAAAACCTCAAGTATATATAGGGGGAGGGGAGGGGCTGCGCCCCCACCTAGGTTTCCACCCCTAGGGGTGGCGGCCAGCCCTAGATCCCATCTAGGGGGGCGGCCAAGGGGGGAGAGAGGGGGGCGCACCACTAGGTGGGCCTTAGGCCCATCTGAGCCTAGGGTTTGCCCCCTTCCACTCTCCCTTGCGCCTTGGGCCTTGGTGGGGGGGCGCACCAGCCCACCTGGGGCTGGTCCCCTCCCACACTTGGCCCATGCAGCCCTCCGGGGCTGGTGGCCCCACTTGGTGGACCCCGGGACCCTCCCGGTGGTCCCGGTACGTTACCGATAAACCAAACTTTTCCGGTGACCAAAACAGGACTTCCCATATATAAATCTTTACCTCCGGACCATTCCGGAACTCCTCGTGACGTCCGGGATCTCATCCGGGACTCCGAACAACATTCGGTAACCACATACAAACTTCCTTTATAACCCTAGCGTCATCGAACCTTAAGTGTGTAGACCCTACGGGTTCGGGAACCATGCAGACATGACCGAGACGTTCTCCGGTCAATAACCAACAGCGGGATCTGGATACCCATGTTGGCTCCCACATGTTCCACGATGATCTCATCGGATGAACCACGATGTCGAGGATTCAATCAATCCCGTATACAATTCCCTTTGTCTACGGTATTGTACTTGCCCGAGATTCGATCGTCGGTATCCCGATACCTTGTTCAATCTCGTTACCGGCAAGTCTCTTTACTCGTTCCGTAACACATCATCCCGTGATCAACTCCTTGGTCACATTGCACATATGATGATGTCCTACCGAGTGGGCCCAGAGATACCTCTCCGTCACACGGAGTGACAAATCCCAGTCTCGATTCGTGCCAACCCAACAGACACTTTCGGAGATACCCGTAGTGCACTTATAGCCACCCAGTTACGTTGTGACGTTTGCACACCCAAAGTATTCCTACGGTATCCGGGAGTTGCACAATCTCATGGTCTAAGGAAATGATACTTGACATTAGAAAAGCTTTAGCATACGAACTACACGATCTTTGTGCTATTTAGGATTGGGTCTTGTCCATCACATCATTCTCCTAATGATGTGATCCCGTTATCAACGACATCCAATGTCCATGGTCAAGAAACCGTAACCATCTATTGATCAACGAGCTAGTCAACTAGAGGCTTACTAGGGACATGGTGTTGTCTATGTATCCACACATGTATCTGAGTTTCCTATCAATACAATTCTAGCATGGATAATAAACGATTATCATGAACAAGGAAATATAATAATAACCAATTTATTATTGCCTCTAGGGCATATTTCCAACAGTCTCCCACTTGCACTAGAGTCAATAATCTAGTTCACATCGCCATGTGATTAACACTCACAGGTCACATCGCCATGTGACCAATATCAAAAGAGTTTACTAGTGTCAAAATCTAGTTCACATCACATGTGATTAACACTCAATGAGTTCTGGGTTTGATCATGTTATGCTTGTGAGAGAGGTTAGTCAACGGGTCTGCAACATTCAGATCCCTATGTATTTCGCAAAACTTTATGTCATATTAGATGCTGCTACCACGTTCCACTTGGAGCTATTCCAAATTCTCCATTATACGTATCCGTATCTCTACTCAGAGCTATCCGGATAGGTGTTAAGCTTGCATCGACGTAAACCCTTTACGCCGAACTCTTTATCACCTCCATAATCGAGAAACATGTCCTTATTACTCCAAGGACAATTTTGACCCCTATCTAGTGATCCACTCCTGGATCACCTTTGTACCCTCTTGCCAGACATGTGCAAGGCACACATCAGGTGCGTACTCAGCATGCATACCGTATAGAGCCTATGACAAAAGCATAGGACGACATTCGTCCTTTCTCTTTCTTCTGCCGTGGTCGAGCTTTAAGTCTTAACTTCATACCTTACAACTCAGCAAGAACTCCTTCTTTGACTGATCCATCTTGAACACCTTCAAGATCATGTCAAGGTATGTGCTCATTTTGAAAGTACCATTAAGCGTTTTGATCTATCCTTATAGTCTTGAATGCTCAACGTTCAAGTAGCTTAATCCCAGCTTTCCATGAAAAACACTTTTCAAATAACTCTGCATGCTTTCTAGAAATTCTACATCATTTCTCAACAACATGTTAACAACACATACTCATCGGAAATTCTATAGTGCTCACTCACTTCTTTGAAATACAAGTTCTCATAAAACTTGTATACACCCAAAATCTGATCATCTCATCAAAGCATACATTCCAACTCCGAGATGCTACTCCAGTCCTTAGGATTGCTGGAGCTTTGCATACTATAGCATCTTTCAGATTGACAACCTTCGGTTGTCACATACAACCTTCCTCAAGAAAATCGTCGAGGGAAACAATGTTGACATCCTATCTGCAAGATTTCATAAATAATGCAGTAATCGCTAATATAATTCCAACAGACTCTTAGCATCGCTAGAGTGAGAAAGTCTCATCATCAACTCTTTGAACTTGTCGGAAAACATCTTAACGACAAGTCGAGCTTTCTTAATGGTGACATTTACCATCATTGTCCGTCTTCCTTTTAAAATCCATCTGTACTCAACAGCCTTACGACCATCAAGTAGTTCTTCCAAAGTCTACACTTTGTTTTCATGTATGGATCCTCTCTCGGATTATATGGCCTCGAGCCATTTATCGGAATCCAGGCCCACCATCGCTTCTCCATAGCTCATAGGTTCATTGTTGTCTAGCAACATGACTTCTAAGACAGGATTACGTACCACTCTGAAGTAGTACGCATCCTTGTCATCCTACAAGGTTTGGTAGTGACTTGATCTGAAGTTTCATGATCACTATCATAAGCTTCCACTTCAATTGGTGTAGGTGCCACAGGAACAACTTCCTGTGCCCTGCCACACACTAGTTGAAGAGACGGTTCAATAACCTCATCAAGTCTCCACCATCCTCCACTCAATTCTTTCGAGAGAAACTTTTCCTCGAGAAAGGACCCGATTCTAGAAACAATCCCTTATTGCTTTCGGATCTGAGACAGGAGGTATACCCAACTGTTTTGGGTGTCCTATGAACATGCATTTATCCGCTTTGGGTTCGAGCTTATCAGCCTGAAACTTTTTCACATAAGCGTCGCAGCCCCAAACTTTTAAGAAATGACAGCTTAGGTTTCTCTAAACCATAGTTCATACGGTGTCATCTCATCGGAATTACGTGGTGCCCTATTTAAAGTGAATGTGGTTGTCTCTAATGCCTAACCCATAAACTATCGTGGTAATTCGATAAGAGACATCATGGTATGCATCATATCCAATAGGGTGCAGTTATGATGTTCGGACACACCATCACACTATGGTGTTCCAGGCTGTATTAGTTGTGAAACAATTTCCACAATGTCTTAATTCTGTGCCAAACTCGTAATTCAGATATTCATCTCTATGATCATATCATAGATCTTTTATCCTCTTGTCACGACGATCTTTCAACTTCACCCTGAAATTACTTGAACCTTTCAATAATTCAGACTCGTGATTCATCAAGTAAATATACTCAACATCTACTCAAATCATCTGTGAAGTAAGAACATAACGATATCCACTACACGCCTCAGCACTCATTGGACTGCACACATCAAAATGTATTACTTCCAACAAGTTGCTTTCTAGTTCCATTTTACTGAAAACGAGGCTTTCAGTCATCTTGCCCATGTGGTATGATTTGCATGTCTCAAGTGATTCAAATCAAGTGAGTCCAAACGGTCCATTTGCATGGAGTTTCTTCATGCATATACACCAATAGACATGGTTCGCATGTCTCAAACTTTTCAAAACGAGTGAGCCCAAAGATCCATCAACATGGAGCTTCTTCATGCGTTTTATACCGATATGACTTGTGGCAGTGCCACAAGTAGGTGGTACTATCATTACTATCTTATATCTTTTGGCATGAACATGTGTATCACTACGATCGAGATTCAATAAACCATTCATTTTAGGTGCAAGACCATTGAAGGTATTATTCAAATAAACAGAGTAACCATTATTCTCCTTAAATGAATAACCGTATTGCGATAGACATAATCCAATCATGTCTATGCTCAACGCAAACACCAATCTTGATGGTAGAGGGAGCGTACGATATTTGATCAACCTTGGAAATACTTCCAACACATATCGTCATCTCACCTTTAGCTAGTCTCCGTTTATTCCGTAGCTTTTATTTCGAGTTACTAACACTTAGTAACCGAACCGGTATCTAATACCCTGGTGCTACTAGGAGTACTAGTAAAGTACACATAACACAATGTATATCCAATATACTTCTACCGACCTTGCCAGCCTTCTCATCTACCAAGTATCTAGGGTAATTCTGCTCCAGTGGCTGTTCCCCTTATTACAGAAGCACTTAGTCTCGGGTTTGGTTCAACCTTGGGTTTCTTCACTAGAGCAGCAGCTGATTTGCCGTTCATGAAGTATCCCTTCTTGCCCTTGCCCTTCTTGAAACTAGTGGTTTCACTAACCATCAACAATTGATGCTCCTTCTTGATTTCTACTTTCGCGGTGTCAAACATCGCGAATATTTCAAGGATCATCATATCTATCCCTGATATGTTATAGTTCATCACGAAGCTCTAGCAGCTTGGTGGTAATGACTTCGGAGAAATATCACTATCTCATCTGGAAGATCAACTCCCACTCGATTCAAATGATTGTTGTACTCAGACAATCTGAGCACAAGCTCAACAATTGAGCTTTTCTCCCTTAGTTTGCAGGCTAAGAAAATCGTCGGAGGTCTTATACCTCTTGACGTGGGCACGAGCCTGAAATCCCAATTTCAGCCCTCGAAACATCTCATATGTTTCGCGACGTTTCAAAACGTCTTCGGTGCCTCAACTCTAAACCGTTTAACTGAACTATCACGTAGTTATCAAAATGTGTATGTCAGATGTTCGCAACATCCACAGACAACGTTCGAGGTTCAGCACACTGAGCGGTGCATTAAGGACATAAGCCTTCTATGAAGCAATGAGGACAATCCTCAGTTACGGACCTAGTCCGCATAATTGCTACTATCAACTTTCAACTAAATTTTCTCTAGGAACATATCTAAACAGTAGAACTGAAGCGCGAGCTACGACATAATTTGCGAAGACCTTTTGACTATGTTCAGGATAATTAAGTTCATCTTATGAACTCCCACTCAGATAGACATCCCTCTAGTCATCTAAGTGATTACATGATCCGAGTCAACTAGGCCGTGTCCGATCATCACGTGAGACGGACTAGTCAACATCGGTGAACATCTTCATGTTGATCGTATCTCTATACGACTCATGCTCGACCTTTCGGTCTTCTGTGTTCCGAGGCCATGTCTGTACATGCTAGGCTCGTCAAGTCAACCTAAGTGTTTGCATGTGTGTAAATCTGTCTTACACCCGTTGTATGTTGAACGTTAGAATCTATCACACCCGATCATCACGTGGTGCTTCGAAACAACGAACTCGCAACGGTGCACAGTTAGGGGGAACACTTTCTTGAAATTATTATGAGGGATCATCTTATTTACTACCGTCGTTAGTAAACAAGATGCAAAAACATGATAAACATCACATGCAATCAAATAATAGTGACATGATATGGCCAATATCACATAGCTCCTTTGATCTCCATCTTGGGGCTCCATGATCCATCTTGTCACCGGCATGACACCATGATCTCCATCATCATGATCTCCATCATCGTGTCTCCATGAAGTTGCTCGCCAACTATTACTTCTACTACTATGGCTACCGGTTAGCAATAAAGTAAAGTAATTACATGGCATTGTTCAATGACACGCAGGTCATACAATAAATAAACACAACTCCTATGGCTCCTGTCGGTTGTCATACTCATCGACATGCAAGTCGTGATTCCTATTACAAGAACATGATCAATCTCATACATCACATATATCATTCATCATATCCTTTTGGCCATATCACATCACATAGCATACCCTGCAAAAACAAGTTAGACGTCCTCTAATTGTTGTTTGCATGTTTTCCGTGGCTGCTATGGGTTTCTAGCAAGAACGTTTCTTACCTACGCAAAAACCACAACGTGATATGCCAATTGCTATTTACCCTTCATAAGGACCCTTTTCATCGAATCCGATCCGACTAAAGTGGGAGAGACAGACACCCGCTAGCCACCTTATGCAACTAGTGCATGTCAGTCGGTGGAACCAGTCTCACGTAAGAGTACGTGTAAGGTCGGTCCGGGCCGCTTCATCCCACAATGCCGCTGAATCAAGATTGGACTAGTAACGGTAAGCATATTGAATAAAATCAACGCCCACAACTACTTTGTGTTCTACTCATGCATAGAAACTACGCATAGACCTAGCTCATGATGCCACTGTTGGGGAACGTAGCAGAAATTCAAAATTTTCCTATGTGTCACCAAGATCTATCTATGGAGAAACCAACAACGAGGGAAAGGAGAGTGCATCTACATACCCTTGTAGATCGCTATGCGGAAGCGTTCAAGAGAACGGGATGAAGGAGTCGTACTCGTCGTGATCCAAATCACCAGAGATCCTAGTGCCGAACGGACGGCACCTCCACGTTCAACACACGTACAGCCCGGTGACGTCGCCCATGCCTTGATCCAGCAAGGAGAGAGGGAGAGGTTGAGGAAGACTCCATCCAGCAGCAGCACAACGGCGTGGTGGTGGTGGAGGAGCGTGGTACTCCAGCAGGGCTTCGCCAAGCACCGCAAGAGACGAGGAGGGAGAGGGTAGGGCTGCGCCAAGAAGGAGAGGAACTCTTGTCTCTGGCAGCCCAAAACCTCAAGTATATATAGGGGGGAGGGGCTGCGCCCCATCTAGGTTTCCACCCCTATGGGTGGCGGCCAGCCCTAGATCCCATCTAGGGGGGGCGGCCAAGGGGGAGAGAGGGGGGCGCACCACTAGGTGGGCCTTAGGCCCATCTGAGCCTAGGGTTTGCCCCCTTCCACTCTCCCTTGCGCCTTGGGCCTTGGTGGGGGGGGGCGCACCAGCCCACCTGGGGCTGGTCCCCTCCCACACTTGGCCCATGCTGCCCTCCGGGGCTTGTGGCCCACTTCGTGGACCCCCGGGACCCTCCCGGTGGTCCCGGTACGTTACCGATAAAACCCAAAACTTTTCCGGTGACCAAAACAGGACTTCCCATATATAAATCTTTACCTCCGGACCATTCCGGAACTCCTCGTGACGTCCGGGATCTCATCCGGGACTCTGAACAACATTCGGTAACCACATACAAACTTCCTTTATAACCCTAGCGTCATCGAACCTTAAGTGTGTAGACCCTACGGGTTCGGGAACCATGCTGACATGACCGAGACGTTCTCCGATCAATAACCAACAGCGGGATCTGGATACCCATGTTGGTTCCCACATGTTCCACGATGATCTCATCGGATGAACCACGATGTCGAGGATTCGATCAATCCCGTATACAATTCCCTTTGTCTAGCGGTATTGTACTTGCCCGAGATTCGATCGTCGGTATCCCGATACCTTGTTCAATCTCGTTCAAGTCTCTTTACTCGTTCCGTAACACATCATCATGTGATCAACTCCTTGATCACATTGTGCACATTATGATGATGTCCTACCGAGTGGGCCAGAGATACCTCTCCGTCACACGGAGTGACAAATTCCAGTCTCGATTCATGCCAACCCAACAGACACTTTCGGAGATACTCGTAGTGCACCTTTATAGCCACCCAGTTACGTTGTGACGTTTGGCACACCCAAAGTATTCCTACGGTATCCGGGAGTTGCACAATCTCATGGTCTAAGGAAATGATACTTGACATTAGAAAAGCTTTAGCAAACGAACTACATGATCTATGCTATGCTTAGGATTGGTTCTTGTCCATCACATCATTCTCCTAATGATGTGATCCCATCATCAACGACATCCAATGTCCATGGCCAGGAAACCGTAACCATCTATTGATCAACGAGCTAGTCAACTAAAGGCTTACTAGGGACATGGTGTTGTCTATGTATCCACACATGTATCTGAGTTTCCTATCAACACAATTCTAGCATGGATAATAAACGACTATCATGAACAAGGAAATATAATAATAATCAATTTATTATTGCCTCTAGGGCATATTTCCAACAGTCTCCCACTTGCACTAGAGTCAATAATCTAGTTCACATCGCCATGTGATTAACACTCACAGGTCACATCGCCATGTGACCAATATCCAAAGAGTTTACTAGTGTCACTAAACTAGTTCACATCATCATGTGATTAAGACTCAATGAGTTCTGGGTTTGATCATGTTTTGCTTGTGAGAGAGGTTTTAGTCAACGGGTCTGCAACATTCAGATCCGCATGTACTTCGCAAATCTCTAGGTCATATTATAAATGTTGCTTCCACGCTCCACTTGGAGCTATTCCAAATGGTTGCTCCACTATACGTATCTGGTTTGCTACTCAGAGTCATTCGGATAGGTGTTAAAGCTTGCATCGATGTAACCCTTTACGCCGAACTCTTTATCACCTCCATAATCGAGAAACATGTCCTTATTACTCCAAGGACAATTTTGACCGCTATCTAGTGATCCACTCCTGGATCACCTTTGTACCCTCTTGCCAGACATGTGGCAAGGCACACATCAGGTGCGGTACTCAGCATGGCATACCGTATAGAGCCTATGACAAAAGCATAGGGGACGACATTCGTCCTTTCTCTTTCTTCTGCCGTGGTCGAGCTTTAAGTCTTAACTTCATACCTTACAACTCAGGCAAGAACTCCTTCTTTGACTGATCCATCTTGAACACCTTTAAGATCATGTCAAGGTATGTGCTCATTTGAAAGTACCATTAAGCGTTTTGATCTATCCTTATAGATCTTGATGCTCAACGTTCAAGTAGTTTAATCCAGGCTTTCCATTGAAAAACACTTTTCAAATAACTCTGCATGCTTTCTAGAAATTCTACATCATTTCCGATCAACAACATGTTAACAACACATACTCATCGGAAATTCTATAGTGCTCCCACTCACTTCTTTGGAAATACAAGTTTCTCATAAACTTTGTATACACCCAAAATCTTTGATCATCTCATCAAAGCATACATTCCAACTCCGAGATGCTTACTCCAGTCCTTAGAAGGATTGCTGGAGCTTTGCATACTTATTAGCATCTTTCAGGATTGACAAAACCTTCCGGTTGTATCACATACAACCTTTTCTCAAAAAAATCGTCGAGGAAACAATGTTTTGACATCCTATCTGCAAGATTTCATAAATAATGCAGTAATCGCTAATATAATTCCAACAGATTCTTAGCATCGCTACGAGTGAGAAAGTCTCATCATAGTCAACTCCTTGAACTTGTGAAAAACTCTTCGCCACAAGTCGAGCTTCATAGACGGTGACATTACCGTCTACGTCCGTCTTCTTCTTAAAATCCATATGTACCTAACAGCCTTACGACCATCAAGTAGTTCTTCCAAAGTCTACACTTTGTTTTCATATATGGATCCTTTCTCGGATTATATGGCCTCGAGCCATTTTGGAATCCAGGCCCACCATCGCTTCTCCATAGCTCGTAGGTTCGTTGTTGTCTAGCAACATGACTTCCAAGACAGGATCACGTACCACTATGAAGTAGTACACATCCTTGTCATCCCACGAGGTTTGGTAGTGACTTGATCTGAAGTTTCATGATCACTATCATAAGCTTCCACTTCAATTGGTGTAGGTGCCACAGGAACAACTTCCTGTGCCCTGCCACACACTAGTTGAAGAGACGGTTCAATAACCTTATCAAGTCTCCACCATCCTCCCACTCAATTCTTTCGAGAGAAACTTTTCCTCGAGAAAGGACCCGATTCTAGAAACAATCCCTTATTGTTTTTGGATCTGAGACAGGAGGTATACCCAACTGTTTTTGGGTGTCCTATGAAGATGCATTTATCCGCTTTGGGTTCGAGCTTATCAGCCTGAAACTTTTTCACATAAGCGTCGCAGCCCCAAACTTTTAAAAAATGACAGCTTAGGTTTCTCTAAACCATAGTTCATACGGTGTCATCTCATCGGAATTACGTGGTGCCCTATTTAAAGTAAATGTGGTTGTCTCTAATGCCTAACCTATAAACTATCGTGGTAATTCGATAAGAGACATCATGGTATGCATCATATCCAATAGGGTGCAGTTATGATGTTCGGACACACCATCACACTATGGTGTTCCAGGCTGTATTTTTTGTGAAACAATTTCCACAATGTCTTAATTCTGTGCCAAACTCGTAATTCAGATATTCATCTCTATGATCATATCATAGATGTTTTATCCTCTTGTCACGACGATCTTTCAACTTCATCCTGAAATTACTTGAATCTTTCAATAATTCAGACTCATGATTCATCAAGTAAATATACTCAACATCTACTCAAATCATCTGTGAAGTAAGAACATAACGATATCCACTACATGCCTCAGCACTCATTGGACTGCACACATCAAAATGTATTACTTCCAACAAGTTGCTTTCTAGTTCCATTTTACTGAAAACGAGGCTTTCAGTCATCTTACCCATGTGGGATGATTTGCATGTCTCAAGTGATTCAAAATCAAGTGAGTTCAAACGGTCCATTTGCATGGAGTTTCTTCATGCATATACACCAATAGACATGGTTCGCATGTCTCAAACTTTTCAAAAATGAGTGAGCCCAAAGATCCATCAACATGAAGCTTCTTCATGCGTTTTATACCGATATGACTTACGTGGCAGTGCCACAAGTAGGTGGTACTAGCATTACTATCTTATATCTCTTGGCATGAACATGTGTATCACTACGATCGAGATTCAATAAACCATTCATTTTAGGTGCAAGACCATTGAAGGTATTATTCAAATAAACAGAGTAAACATTATTCTCCTTAAATGAATAACCATATTGCGATAGACATAATCCAATCATGTCTATGCTCAACGCAAACATCAATCTTGATGGTAGAGGGAGCGTACGATATTTGATCAACCTTGGAAATACTTCCAACACATATCGTCATCTCACCTTTTAGCTAGTCTCCGTTTATTCCGTAGCTTTTATTTCGAGTTACTAACACTTAGTAACCGAACCGGTATCTAATACCCTGGTGCTACTAGGAGTATTAGTAAAGTACACATTAACACAATGTATATCCAATATACTTCTACCGACCTTGCCAGCCTTCTCATCTACCAAGTATCCAGGGTAATTCTGCTTCAGTGGCTGTTCCCCTTATTACAGAAGCACTTAGTCTCGGGTTTGGGTTCAACTTTGGGTTTCTTCATTAGAGCAGCAGCTGAATTACCGTTTCATGAAGTATCCCTTCTTGCCCTTGCCCTTCTTGAAACTAGTGGTTTCACTAACCATCAACAATTGATGCTCCTTCTTGATTTCTACTTTCACGGTGTCAAACATCGCGAATATTTCAAGGATCATCATATCTATCCCTGATATGTTATAGTTCATCACGAAGCTCTAGCAGCTTGGTGGCAATGACTTCGAAGAAATATCACTATCTCATCTGGAAGATCAACTCCCACTCGAATCAAATGATTGTTGTACTCAGACAATCTGAGAACAAGCTCAACAATTGAGATTTTCTCCCTTAGTTTGCAGGCTAAGAAAATCATCGGAGGTCTTATACCTCTTGACGTGGGCACGAGCCTGAAATCCCAATTTCAGCCCTCGAAACATCTCATATGTTTCGCGACGTTTCAAAACGTCTTCGGTGCCTCAACTCTAAACCGTTTAACTGAACTATCACGTAGTTATCAAAATGTGTATGTCAGATGTTCGCAACATCCACAGACGACGTTCGAGATTCAGCACACTGAGCAGTGCATTAAGGACATAAGCCTTCTATGAAGCAATGAGGACAATCCTCAGTTTACGGACCTAGTCCGCATAATTGCTACTATCAACTTTCAACTAAATTTTCTCTAGGAACATATCTAAAGAGTAGAACTAAAGCGCGAGCTACGACATAATTTGCGAAGATCTTTTGACTATGTTCAGGATAATTAAGTTCATCTTATGAACTCCCACTCAGATAGACATCCCTCTAGTCATCTAAGTGATTACATGATCCGAATCAACTAGGCCGTGTCCGATCATCACGTGAGACGGACTAGTCATCATCGATGAACATCTTCATGTTGATCGTATCTACCATACGACTCATGCTCGACCTTTCGGTCTCTTGTGTTCCGAGGCCATGTCTGTACATGCTAGGCTCGTCAAGTCAACCTAAGTGTTTCGCGTGTGTAAATCTGTCTTACACCCGTTGTATGTGAACGTTAGAATCTATCACACCCGATCATCACGTGGTGCTTCGAAACAACGAACTGTCGCAACGGTGCACAGTTAGGGGGAACACTTTCTTGAAATTATCATGAGGGATCATCTTATTTACTACCGTCGTTCTAAGTAAACAAGATGCAAAAACATGATAAACATCACATGCAATCAAATAATAGTGACATGATATGGCCAATATCATATAGCTCCTTTGATCTCCATCTTGGGGCTCCATGAGCATCTTGTCACCGGCATGACACCATGATCTCCATCATCATGATCTCCATCATCGTGTCTCCATGAAGTTGCTCGCCAACTATTACTTCTACTACTATGGCTACCGGTTAGCAATAAAGTAAAGTAATTACATGGCATTGTTCAATGACACGCAGGTCATACAATAAATAAACACAACTCCTATGGCTCGTGTCGGTTGTCATACTCATCGACATGCAAGTCGTGATTCCTATTACAAGAACATGATCAATCTCATACATCACATATATCATTCATCACATCCTTTTGGCCATATCACATCACATAGCATACCCTGCAAAAACAAGTTAGACGTCCTCTAATTGTTGTTTGCATGTTTTACGTGACTGCTATGGGTTTCTAGCAAGAACGTTTCTTACCTACGCAAAAACCACAACGTGATATGCCAATTGCTATTTACCCTTCATAAGTACCCTTTTCATCGAATCCGATCCGACTAAAGTGGGAGAGACAGACACCCGCTAACCACCTTATGCAACTAGTGCATGTCAGTCGATGGAACCAGTCTCACGTAAGAGTACGTGTAAGGTCGATCCGGGCCGCTTCATCCCACAATGCCGCTGAATCAAGATTGGACTAGTAACGGTAAGCATATTGAATAAAATCAACGCCCACAACTAATTTGTGTTCTACTCGTGCATAGAAACTACGCATAGACCTAGCTCATGATGCCACTGTTGGGGAACGTAGCAGAAATTCAAAGTTTTCCTACGTGTCACCAAGATCTATCTATAGAGAAACCAGCAACGAGGGGAAGGACAGTGCATCTACATACCCTTGTAGATCGCTATGCGGAAGCGTTCAAGAGAACGGGTTGAAGGAGTCGTACTCGTCGTGATCCAAATCACCAGAGATCCTAGTGCCGAACGGACGACACCTCCACGTTCAACACACGTATAGCCCGGTGATGTCTCCCATGCCTTGATCCAGCAAGGAGAGAGGGAGAGGTTGAGGAAGACTCCATCCAGCAGCAGCACAACGGCGTGGTGGTGGTGGAGGAGCGTGGTACTCCAGCAGGGCTTCGCCAAGCACCGCAAGAGACGAGGAGGGAGAGGGTAGGGCTGCGCCAAGAAGGAGAGGAACTCTTGTCTCTGGCAGCCCAAAACCTTAAGTATATATAGGGGGAGGGGAGGGGCTGCGCCCCACCTAGGTTTCCACCCCTATGAGTGGCGGCCAGCCCTAGATCCCATCTAGGGGGGCGGCCAAGGGGGAGAGAGGGGGCGCATCACTAGGTGGGCCTTAGGCCCATCTGAGCCTAGGGTTTGCCCCCTTCCACTCTCCCTTGCGCCTTGGGCCTTGGTGGGGGGTGCACCAGCCCACCTAGGGCTGGTCCCCTCCCACACTTGGCCCATGCTGCCCTCCGGGGCTTGTGGCCCACTTCGTGGACCCCCGGGACCCTCCCGGTGGTCCCGGTACGTTACCGATAAAACCCGAAACTTTTCCGGTGACCAAAGCAGGACTTCTCATATATAAATCTTTACCTCTGGACCATTCCGGAACTCCTCGTGACGTCCGGATCTCATCCGGGACTCCGAACAACATTCGGTAACCACATACAAACTTCCTTTATAACCCTAGCGTCATCGAACCTTAAGTGTGTAGACCCTACGGGTTCGGGAACCTTGCAAACATGACTGAGACGTTCTCCGGTCAATAACCAACAGCGGGATCTGGATACCCATGTTGGTTCCCACATGTTCCACGATGATCTCATCGGATGAACCACGATGTCGAGGATTCGATCAATCCCGTATACAATTCCCTTTGTCTAGCGGCATTGTACTTGCCCGAGATTCGATCGCCAGTATCCCGATACCTTGTTCAATCTTGTTACCGGCAAGTCTCTTTACTCGTTCCGTAACACATCATCACGTGATCAACTCCTTGATCACATTGTGCACGTTATGATGATGTCCTACCCAGTGGGCCCAGAGATACCTCTCCGTCACACGGAGTGACAAATCCCAGCCTCGATTCGTGCCAACCCAACAGACACTTTCAAAGATACTTGTAGTGCACCTTTATAGCCACCCAATTACGTTGTGACGTTTGGCACACCCAAAATATTCCTACGGTATCCGGGAGTTGCACAATCTCATGGTCTAAGGAAATGATACTTGACATTAAAAAAGCGTTAGCAAACGAACTACATGATCTATGCTATGCTTAGGATTGGGTCTTGTCCATCACATCATTCTCCTAATGATGTGATCCCGTCATCAACGACATCCAATGTCCATGGCCAGGAAACCATAACCATCTATTGATCAACGAGCTAGTCAACTAGAGGCTTACTAGGGACATGGTGTTGTCTATGCATCCACACATGTATCTGAGTTTCCTATCAATACAATTCTAACATGGATAATAAACGATTATCATGAACAAGGAAATATAATAATAATCAATTTATTATTGCCTCTACGGCATATTTCCAACAATCGTATGAATGGCAAGTGTAAGTAGTTATTCATAAGGATTTATCGGTGGTCGGGAATAGCAAAAGTGGTGGGCACAAGTCTCGAGAGAATATCGAAGAGTATCTTCGGAATCTTCTGGTGAAGCAGGCGGTCATCGGTAACACAGGGCTCTCCGGTTGAAAGTGATCACGAGATCCTAATGTTAGAGTTAGCAAAATTCATTTAACCCGAATAGAAGGGAGATCAGAGTCCCAGAGTATAGACGAGGAGTAAAAAATCCTAATACCATCCAATGGCGATGTGCGCCCGTAAGCCGAACAGCCATGTTAGTAAAAGTTTTTCAATGACTAGACTCAACTTCGGCCAAGGAGTTTGAAAGGGGATTCCTACAGGCAGTCGGCTCTGATACCAACTTGTGACGCCCCCGATTCAATCGTACACTAATCATACACGCAAACGTGTACGATCAAGATCAGGGACTCACGGGAAGATATCACAACACAACTCTACAAATAAAATAAGTCATACAAGCATCATATTATAAGCCAGAGACCTCGAGGGCTCGAATACAAGAGCTCGATCATAGACGAGTCAGCGGAAGCAACAATATCTGAGTACAGACATAAGTTAAACAAGTTGCCATAAGATGGCTAGCACAAACTGGGATACTGATCGAAAGAGGCGCATGCCTCCTGCCTGGGATCCTCCTAAACTACTCCTGGTCGTCGTCAGCGGGCTGCACGTAGTAGTAGGCACCTCCCGAGTAGTAGTAGTCGTCATCGACAGTGGCGTCTGGCTCCTGGGATCCAACGTCTGGTCGCAGCAATCGAGTATAGGAAGGGGAAAAAGAGGGAGCAAAGCAACCGTGAGTACTCATTCAAAGTACTCGCAAGCAAGGAGCTACACTACATATGTATACATCGGTATCAAATGGAATAAGGGTATCATATGTGGACTGAACCGCAGAAAGCCGGAATAAAAGAGGGATAGCTAATCCTGCCGAGGACTACGCTTCTGGCCACCTCCATCTTGCAGCATGTAGAAGAGAGTAGATGGTAAGTTCACCAAGTAGCATCCCATAGCATAAACCTAACCGATGATTCTCCCGTCGTCGCCCTGTGAGAGAGCGACCACCGGTTGTATCTGGCACTTGGAAAGGTGTGTTTTATTAAGTATCCGATTCTAGTTGTCATAAGGTCAAGGTACAACTTCGGGTCATCCTTTTACTGAGGGACACAGCTATTCGAATAGATCAACTTCCCTGCAGGGGTGCACCACATAATCCAACATGCTCGACCCCATTTGACCGGACACACTTTCCTGAGTTATGCCCGGCCTCGGAATATCAACACGTCGCAGCCCTACGTAGGCACAACAGAGAGGTCAGCACGCCGGTCTAAATCCTATGGCGCAGGGGTCTGGGCCCATCGCCCTTTGCACACCTGCACGTTGCGAACGCGGCCGGAGAGCAGACCTAGCAACCTCCATTATAAAGGAAGTTGCGTTACGCGATTCAACCCGGCGTGCGCCACTCAGTCGCTGACGTCATGAAGGCTTCGATTGATACCACGACGTCGAGTGCCCATAACTGTCCCGCGTAGATGGTTAGTGCGTATAGGCCAGTAGCCAGACTCAGATCAAATATCAAGATCTCGTTAAGCATGTTATTTTGAAATAACCACGGACGCCGACCAGGGCCAGGCCCACCTCTCTCCTAGGTGGTCTCAACCTGCCCTGTCGCTCCGCCACAGTGTAACCGTCGGGGGCCTTCGAGAACTCAGGCCCACCTCTACCGGGATGGAGCCACCTGCCCCTTCAGCCCCCAACATCAGAATCACTCGCGGATACTCCTACGAGCCGACCCGTCTTTAGTCACCAACTGTATAACATGTATTTATGTATAAGTATATACCCGTGATCACCTCCCGAGTGATCACATCCCGATAGTATAGCATGGCAGACGGACAAGAAAGTATGGCCACTGATGATAAACTAGCATCCTATACTAAGCATTAGGATTGCAGGTAAGGATAACAACAGTTGTAGCAACAATGACAGGCTATGCATCAGAATAGGATTAACGGAAAGCAGTAACATGCTACACTACTCTAATGCAAACAGTACAAAGGAGAATAGGCGATATCTGGTGATCAAGGGGGGGCTTGCCTGGTTGCTCTGACAAGAGAGTGGGGTCGTCAACACCGTAGTCGTACTGGGTAGGAGCGGCGTCGATCTCGGTGTCTAGCGAGAGAAGGGGGGAAGAAACAATAAATATAATGCAAACAAATGCATGACGATGCATGACATGACAAATATCGGTGCTAGGGGTGCCCTAACGCGGTATGAGGTGATACCGATGAAGGGGAAAAACATCCGGAAAAGTATCCCGGTGTTTCGCGTTTTCGGACAAACGAACCGAAGGGGGGAAATTACGTGTTTGCTATGCTAAGGATGCGTGGCGGACGAACGGGCTGCGTATTTGGATCCGTCTCGTCGTTCCGACCAATTTTCATGTATAAAGTTTTTCCATGCGAGCTACGGTTTATTTGTATGATTTTTCCAAGTTAAATGATTTCTAGAATTCTTTCTAATTCGAAATAAAAACAATGAATACCTTTTGTACACAACAACACCTACCCACAATGTATGACCAATGGGGCCAGGGGCTGGGTTGACTCAGTCAACAATTGACTGGTCAACCAATGAATAGTACAAGTGGGGCCTACTTGACATTGAAACAGACTTTTAATTAGGCTCTCCTTTTTTTTAGGAAATAAGATAGGCCCACATGGCATAGACTACATCTAGATCAAGTCAATCAATTTAGTCAACATAGGGGGATTATTAGCACTAACGGAGATTAGTTTCTAATCTCAACAGGGGCCGACCCAGGTGGTAGTGGCCTAGGCGGCCACACACACACACACGAACACACACCCCACACACACGGCGCATACACATACTGCCATGGAGGAGAGCAACCGTACCTAGCTAGCAAGCATCAGGTAACAACAGCAGTAGCAGCGTAGAGCAGCAGTGGCGCAAGAGCAGTAGCAAGTAGCAGCAGGATCGCACAGGCGGCAAGGCAGCGGAGCAGAGAGCAGCAGCGGTAAGCCGAGCAGCTGCAGCGGCACAACAGCAACAGCACGAGCTGCAGCTGCAAGCTGAATCAGCGCAGCAGCAACGACAGTAGGCGGAGCAGGGACCGCGGGAGGCTGCGGGGTGCGCCGTGGACGCGGCCCGGGCGAGCGGGGGCGAGCAAGACATCGCGCATCCATCGGTGCTACTGGATCAGGCGGGGACGACTTAAGGCGACGGCAACGACGACGGTGAGCGGCGGCCGAAGCAAGAACTCGAGGGGGGCGGTGCTAGGAGCACGCACGCAAAGCACCGAAGGGCTAGGCAGCTCCCACGCGATGCCAGAAGCACCCGTGGTGTGCTTGCCTGAGCCGGAGAAGCACTACAACAGCGGCAACAAGCATGACGGCGGCAACGAACTACGACAAGTGTGGCGCGGCGGCTAGAGATAGCAAATCGAAGGGGAGGCAGAGGGGAAAGGCAGAGGGCTCACCAAGGAGCGCACGGAGGCTCACTGAGAGCTTAGGAGCGCAGAACGGCGACAGGATCGATGGAGAACGGCGGCGACCGAAGGAGGAAGAAGACTCGATCCTGGCGATGTAGCGCGAGGGGACTCGAACTGATGGCCGTAGATGAAGTAGACGAGGCAGAAGGAGCTCCTGGCATAAAATATAAAATTGTGGCAAACGGTGGCCGGTGGCCACGGGATCGACAAAGATAACGACGACCACGAGCTCGGCCTTGTTCAGGTCGTCGAATTCGAGCGAGGGGGAGGGGGATTTGGGGGCTAGGGTTGCAGAGGGAGAGGGAGGCTACTGGGGGTGCTCTTATCCTCGGGGAGGGTCGCAGGATGGCCAGCACCTGGCAATCGGAGCCATGGACGCGGCGCGTGCGTCCACGGCGTCTATGATGAACAGGGAAGGAGACAGGAAGTGTTGGGCTGGGGTGGATTGAGCATGTTAGTCCGGTTGGCCCAGTGGGGGGTTTCATTTCATTTCTTGTTTTCTCTTTCATTCATTTTTTGTTAACATTTTATTTTTACTTATTATAGTTGTATCAAATATAAAAATGAACCACTAATTTAGTGTTAATAAATATGCTACAGTCCCAATAGTTTTGGGAAACTAAATAAAATAGTTTTATAATTTAATAATTGAAAATGCATTTAATTAATTGCTTTTGCTACAGTTTTATTATTTTAGTGAATTTAAACATTTTATAAAAATGTGGATTGTCCACCGACATTACTTATGATTTATTTGTCACATCCAGAAGATTTTAGTTTTAATGCTTGAAAATATTTCTCGTTTGACATCATCATAAATTTGGACTTGAACGGAAATTGAATCATCACGGGATTAACAATAGTAATCGTGGTGACATGGTATCATTAGTAGAGGTTCATTATAGCTTAATTATCCGGGCGTTACAATCTTACAATTCAGAGATAATACTCACACTTGCAAGTAGCAAACTGTGATATGTGAGATGACACATAAACAAAAGCAAACAAACAACGACCACCTTGACCAAGGGTGAAGCTTCTGAATTAGTACTGGAAGGACAAACCATATAGTAAGATAGAGGAGATAACCGATGGGCGCCTCGCGCGGGTGGATGAGCGGCGACTCACTTCGGGGCGTCTAACTCGCTATCTCGCGTGGTGGGGCAGTGGGAGGTGGCTAGAGAGGAAGAGGAGCGCAGCGGCTTCGCGACCTCAGCAACGGAGAGCAGAAGAGCTCGAACACCATCATCCACAGGCGGCGGCGCATGCCGCTCCAGCTCGCTGGCCCGTACCTTGGCAGCCGCACCGCCGCGTCTTTGGAGCTGAGGTCGCGGTCCGCCGAGACGCCAAGCTCCGTCAGGCCCTCGCTTGGGGCACACGCACGGAACACATAAGAGTAGGATGAAGCGTGCTACACACCGGTGGCCACCCGCCATCGGCCAACACGGGATGACCTTGTCGGAGTCGTGCACCACCTTCGTCCATCACCACACGGGGAGGGATGACCACGCACCCCCTTCTCGTCGGGCTCGGGAAGGGCGAACTGGATCTCGGCCGCCACGGTTGGATCTTGCCGGCACACGATTGGGCAGAGGAGGAGAAGGGGAGAAGGCATGTGGTGTTGGCGAGGAGGAGAAGATGATGCGGCGACATCAGCGGCGAGCGAGCGAGCTCGGCTGGGAGAGCAGCAGTGGGAAGCTAGGTGGCAGGAGAGAGGATGGGACTGTGAAGGCGGCTGCAAGGAACGAAGAAGGGGGGCGGGCGCGATGCGGAGTGGACGAGTGGCGGCTAGGGTTCTCACCCAATCGACACTATCCGTCGCCTAGCCACCCACAGCACGCCACGAACAAATCAACACGTGAAAACCCGAGAATACCCTCGGTGGGGCATGAAATTAACAGGCGGTGGCTCGGCCAATCGACCGAAAAAAGCACGCACCAGGCACCCTCCTAACTACACCCACCGATAGACACGGCCCACGGTCGATAGACCCTACTAGTCAGCGAGACACGATCGAAACATCGGAGTGAGAAAAAGTCACAGGGACGAACTTTCATTGCAATAGTGTCTCCTCTTCGATCCGACGACCGAGGTCTTCCGGTGGCTTGATACGACGGTCCAGATCCCATCAGCAAACGAAACGGACGGCCAGGTCTTTCATATCACCCTTCGTCTCATCTTTCTGGATAGTGGCAAATATTCAGGTTTCTCGCTGAAATTCCACACTCGTTTAGGAAACCGTACAGGGACACGTCTTCGTGGCCGTGGCCGCGCAAAAACCACTGGGCATCGGCGCAGGAACGCAGCATCCTCCCCCACCCCAATACAATCCAAACTCCAATCCCCTTGCTCGCCAAACCCCCATTCCCCCAATACAATCCCTACTCCCAAATGGTAACGCCGAGCGCCTCCTTCTCCGCCGCGCTCGTAGTCGAGGATTTCCCATCGGTGCGTCTGATTCGCTTCCCTTGAAGGGAGAGGTTTTTCCCTTCTACTTGATTAAATTTGAACTGGATTTCCCTTCTCGTGGTGCCGCGCAGTTGGAGAGCGATGACAAGATGGAGATGCCACCGGACAAGTACCGCGAGGTGTTCGACCTCGCACAGTGTGGCGCCCGCGCCTTCCGGGAGCGCCGCTTCGACGAGGTAATCCACTAACTTGCCCACTCTATTCGTCATGTGTAGCCCGATTGCGACGGTGTCCGATGGTTTGACGGCAGCAGCTTCAGTTATCGGGAGAGGGCGGGAACTGGATTGGGACTGACTAGGGCAAGTGCATGTAAGATGTAACAGGGCTACGGTCGGCTTAGTTTTGTATGTTTATGCACGAGTGCCTGAATTGGTGAATGGTGTGATGCGAACAGAAAATTTAGCACGGCATGCTGAAATATCTTTTGTACCAGCACCGGAAAGGAAATATTGTGTTCATGCTAGTTAGTCAATTTTTCGAGAAAACGCTTGCGTTTCATTTCATTGAAAAGATGGACGAGAGAGCAATCCTCCTAGGAGGTGAGTTTTACCATGTCACGAGCCCGATCAATGGACATCCCAGGAAGTGGGCAGAACAACCCTAAGCCCCTGGGCTCCTGCCTTTGCCCAACATCGGGCCTCGTCTTCGATCCTATCTACTAGCGAATCGATGGAGGGCGTCGCATTGTCGAAGACACATGCATTCCCGTGCTTCCATATCATCCAGGGAACGAGCAAGGCGATGGAATCGAGGGCCTTTCGATGCGTTGGCAGCATATGCTCCTTCGCGCGCAGCCACCATTCCATGACAGTGGGTTCCTGATCTGGTGCCTGGATCGGCATGCGCAACCAGTCCAGGATGGTATGCCAAGTTTGTCGAGCAAAGGGGCAGGCCAGGAGCAGGTGTTGGATTGTTTCCGTGGCCTGGTCGCAAAGGAGACATCTGGGGTGATGCTGCAGTCCGAGCCGCACAAGCCTTTCTGCCGTCCAGAAGCGATCTTGGTTGGCCAACCAGCGGAAGAATTTTACCCGTGGCGGCGCCCAGCTTTTCCAAACCAACTTCCAGGAGGGGCCCCGCGTAGATCCCTGGAAAGTGGCCGCATAACATGACTGCGCCGAGTAGATGCCGTTGGCCGTCCACTTCCAGAGCAGCCGGTCTGGTTCGTTCGAGAGGATCGTGTTGCTGCCCGAAATTGATCCACACAGCACCACAGAATCCTCACTTTCGTGGAGGTAAACCGACCGTTTTTCAATGCAAAATGACAAAGATAGCCAAACCCTAGGGTTGCTAGGGCTGGGCAGAAGCTACGAGCTAGGTGCTGGAAAGAAAAGAACGTAGGAGAAAAAGTAACGTAAGGTTGTACAAGGATCGTTTGATTCTTCAATCGGCCATATACCCACATATATAAGGGTATGCCTGGCCTTTGGCAAATTGGAGTAGGACTCCTGACGTGCTGTTTCCTTGGCACATAAGTTAAAAGGCCTTTCCTAATCTTTAATTAATTCGTCTATATCTGTAAAAGCATCAGCCTGGGCCCAATACTAGTAGACTTTCCATATTAGCTCTGTTTTGGCAGAATAACTGATTATGCAAAATCTTTTCCATCTTCAGTTTTCCAAACCAGACCTCTTTCCTTCTTTCTCTCCATGCGTGAGTTCTAACACACAATTTTGTTCCATCCAGCCTGCTGCACCTAGCCTCTGTATTTGCAATCATGTGTGCATTCTCAAACAATTAGCTTGACCACCAAGACTAAATAATCTGGGCGACCCCTCAAGCCAGATCCAAATTGGACTATGAACACATGCCCCCCTGTTTTTGGTGTAATTGTATTTACCAAAAACACCATGGCAATATCTTAGGACGATGTCAACCGCTTCACCGGCCATATCAACTGCTTAGGGCGATGTCTAAATAACACATCGGCCAAATTTTGCTTAGGGCGATATCTGAAATCATATCGGCCATAGTGCCATCAAGCTTCTTGGCACATACTAGGATAATACTTCTTTAAATATTTTCCTTTGAGAGCTTTAGGCAATCCCCCCCCCCCCCTCCCCTGCACAAAGATTGTACAAAATATGAATCCAGGAACAATTTCAACAACTCTATATGGGCCTTCCCAACTCGGCGACCACTTGCCAAATTTAGTATCCCTAGTTCCAACAGGCAAATTGTTTTCCACACTAAGTCTCCCATTTGAAACGATTTTCCCCTCACCCTTTTGTTATAAGCCTTAGCTACACTTAATTTTTCTTTTTCAATTTCCCGTAAGGTTCTTAATCTTTCTTCTGGAACATCATCAATTCTGTCCAGCATCAAATTATTATAGTCTACAGCTGATAAATCATTTTGTCTGGCTACTTTAAGAGCTTGCAAATTAAATTAACCTCTACAGGTAACATTGCTTCCTGTCCATACACTAACTCATACGGTGTCACTTGAGTTGCTCCATGCTTAGATATCCGATGAGCCCATAAAGCCTCCGAAAGCACTTCATGCCACTTTCTTGGATGCTCCTTAATTTTCTTCTTTATAAGCTTAATTAAAGTTTTATTGCTAGATTCGGCTTGTCCGTTAGCTTGAGCATAATAAGGCGACAAATTTAACAATTTAATTCTAAAAGATTCGACAAACTCACAAAATTGATGAGACATAAAAGAACCTTGATCAGTAGTCAAAGTTTGAGGAATACCGAATCTGCGAATAATATGCTCCAAAACAAAATTAATCACTTCCTTATGGGTCATATTTCTTAAAGGAATCGCTTCAGTCCATTTGGTAAAATAATCTGTAGCTACTAGGACGAAGCGATGACCTTTAGATGAAGCAGGATGTATTTGAACAATAAAATCTAAACCCCATCCCATAAACGGCCATGGCTTAATAATGGGATGCATCATAGCTGCAGGTGCCAATTGAACATTTCCAAATTTCTGGCATTCTTCACACCCTTTTATGAGCGAAAACAGCTCCCTAACATCGTTGGCCAATAAAAACCTGCTCTTTACCAAAAAAGGCTTTCGCCCCGCTTTATATATAAAGCAAACCGCCCGAGCCAAACATCCAACAATGTTCACACACACACACTCAAAGTCACACACACACAGATAAGGTAGCAGTAAGGTTAATGCTGAGGGCACAACTCAACAAGCCCTAAGAACAAAAGGACACACACAAAGACCGCCACAAACGAAGCATGCCTAATCAGGCTCCGGCGGCGGTGGCGGAAGCGGGGGCGCCATGCGGAAGGCCATCGATCGAAGGTCGGTGAGGAGGGTGTTGATGATGCTCCGATCCTGGGGGTGGCTAAGCGGCCGCCAGAGCTGCAAATAGCCACACATTTTGAAGATCGCGTCAGTCGCACGTCGCAGAGGCACTTTCTGAATAACAAGCTTGCTGCGAATATTCCAAAGCGTCCACGTGAGGATCCCAATGCATAGCCATCTAATATGGCGGTAACGCGGGGAGGAGGCATGGATCTCCGCGAGTAAGTCAGGGAAGTTGGTATTGCACCATTTCCGCCGACCGTTTCACGGAAGCACGACCACATGAACTGGGCCGTGGAGCAGTTGAAGAAACTGTGGTTCGAATCCTCAACCGTGGCGCACAGGGGACACATCCCGTCCCCAGGGCCATTGCGCTTGCGGACTTCAACCCCAGAGGGGAGACGTCCCCGGATCCACTGCCAGAGGAATATTCAGATCTTAAGGGGGAGGCGAATGTCCCAGATCAGGCTAAAGGGCTCAGGGGCCAGCGAGGGGGCGATGGCAGCGTACAGAGACTTCATGGAGAAGCATCCCGAGGGCTCCAGGCGCCACGTCATGGAGTCAGTGCGCCCTCTACCTCCATCGGCAAGAGAGCGATGTCCTGTAGAAGGGCGTCCCACGTGTCAACCTCCCGGGGGCCAAAGGGGCGCCGAAAGGCGAGACGCCCTAAGTCAATAAGGGCCCTCTCGACGGAAATTCGGGGGCCAGCCGCAATGGCAAATAAGCCCAGGAAGCGGGCGGCCAGAGGGGAATCCCCAAGCCAGCGGTCGAACCAAAACAGGGTCGAGGACCCGGAACCCACAGAGATGGATGTGCCAATTCGGAGCACGGGAAGAAGCTGAATCACAGCTTGCCAGAACTAGGATCCCCTAGAGCGCTGGCAGAAAGCTAGAGGTTGGCCCCGGAGATACTTATTCTGGATGATGGTAAGCCAGAGGCCGCCCCCCGTTGGCGATACGCCATAGCCATCTGGTCAAGAGAGCAATGTTCATGCGACGGGAAGACAAGATCCCCAGACCTCCCTGGTCCTTGGGTTTGCAAATGTCAGGCCAACTCACCATATGGTATTTTTGCTTGTCCCCCTTGCCAGCCCAGAAGAACCTGGACTGATATTTGGCCACCTCCTGGTGAAGCGTCTCATGGAGGCTATAGAAGCTCATGAGGAACCAGAGGAGGCTAGCCAGCGAGGAGTTGATGAGGATTACCCTCGCCGCCCTCAAGAGCCATCGGCCCTTCCAGGGCTCGACCCGGTGTTGCATTCGGGTCACGGAAGGGCGGAGGTCCGCTACGGTGAGGCGCGAGTCACTAATGGGGATCCCCAGATAAGTCTTGGGGAAAGAACCGAGGCGGCAGTTAAGCCGGTCCGCAATGCCCTGGGTCTCCTCCGGGGGGAATCCCAGAACCATCACTTCGCTCTTATCGAAGTTGATGGTAAGACCGGACATTTGTTGGAAGCATAGGAGGAGAAACTTCAGGTTGGCAATATCGGACGCGGAGCCCTCAACCATTATTATGGTGTCGTCGGCATATTGGAGGAGGGAGACCCCACCCCCTCCTACTAGGTGTGGGACCACGCTGTGAATGTGACCGGCCGATTTGGCCTTGTCAAGAATGGCCGCAAGGGCGTCAACCATCATGTTGAACAGGAACGGTGAGAAAGGATCGCCTTGGCGAACCCCACATAGAGTGGGGAAGAAGGGGCCAGTCTCACCATTAATGTTAATAGCGGTCCGACCGCAGGAGACAAGCTGCAAAACTCTGGTCACCCAACGGTCATCAAGGCCCTTGCGGAGTAATACTTCCCGAAGGAAGGGCTAGTGAATAGTGTCATAGGCTTTATGGAAGTCGAGCTTCAGGAAGACCGCCCGTTGGTGCTTGGAGCGGACTTCATGAAGGACCTCGTGGAAGACCAACACCCCATCCAGGATAAAACGACCCTGAATGAAAGCCGACCGATTGGGGCGAGTGATCGAGTTGGCTAGCAGGGTCACCCTATTGGCGTACCCTTTGGCCAGAATCCGGAATATCACATTGATCACAGTGATAGGTTGGATCACGGTGCACGATCACATTGATCACGGTGCACGATCTGCCAAAGCAGTAGGCACAGGCCGATCTCGTGAAGACCGAGGACCCCCTGGATATCATGCGCCCAGGTGTGTTGCCGGCGAGCTCTCCCGCCACCGTTCTCGCTTTACGTCTCCGTTTGGTGATGCACTGGTAGAGCAGGGGTGCGAGCTCGCGGACCGACTGCCCATTAATCCAGCAATCCTCCCAAAACAGGGCCGTCGAGCCATTCCCAATGACTCACATCAGTTTATGATGTTTGCTGATAATGTCAGATTTTTCTTAATTACAGGAATGGTTGATTTAGTAACTAATGAGGCTTGTCTCTTTGGGACATTAGACGTTTGCGGTTTTACATGTTCTAGTCCTTCTATTTTGGACATTCTTGTTGTCATGGAGCTGGTAGGGCACTGCCTCATTCGACTATGATAACTTTCTGTAACTATGGACAAAACCCAGTATAGGTTTTGACTAATGTTGCATCACTGCATAAATATTTGAACAATATTAAAACGTTGGCTAAAGGGGGAAGAATCCCTTGCTAACTGTCCGTTAGTTAGATAGGATATGAGACCTCTCTGCAGAAATACCTCTGGATAACACCCCAGCGGAACCCGCTTTGCGCGGACTCAAACACGGGTGGGTGAGACCACCACCGTGGGCTCTAGTCACTGAGCTAGCGCTTAGTTCTCAATATTCGAATAATATTACATCCTTACCTGGCTCAAATGTTAAAATGACATCTAGTTTTATTTATCTTAGCGCTGGCAGTCATTTTTCTTGTCATTTGTATCTTTTACTTTTCTGAGATATTCATTGTGAGACGTGTGTATCTCATCCCTTATTCCATTAGAGATAATTAGTAAGGATATCTATTTAGTTACGAAGAAGGGGAGCCTTGGCGCAGTTGTAAAGCTGCTGCCTTGTGACCATGAGGTCACGGGTTCAAGTCCTGGAAACAGCCTCTTACAGAAATGTAGGGAAAGGCTGCGTACAATAGACATAAAGTGGTCGGACCCTTCCCCTGACCCTGCGCAAGCGGGAGCTACATGCACCGGGCTACCCTTTTTTTTAATCTATTTAGTTACAAAAGATATGGTTCAGTTAGGAAGACAGAGACATGGTTTGTTAGGAAAGTTGAGATTCTATTCTTAGGCTTCAAGTCGAATCTTCCCTATAGAAAGGACACCATGTACCCCATAAGGATTATGGAACAAACGAGAATAAACTAGTAAAGATCTAATCCCCGTCTCCAACCTTCCCTCCCTGTCATCCCTGGCACCATGGCCGGCCAAGCCTTCCTCCCTGGAGCTGTACTCCCAACCCTTTCACGTTCATCGGCCTAGGACCGTGACAACTTGGTATCAGACTCCGATCCCCGGCCAATCCCCACCACCATTCCCCATTCACTTGCACAAACTTGATTACTCTATCAGTTGACTTCATTGTTTATGATGCTTGATATGGTTCTGTTTCAGGCTATTTCATTTTATTCTAAAGCTCACAATTTGAGATCAGGAGATCCGATTATCCTTAGCAATCGAAGTTCTGCTTTCTGTTTGTAAGTTCCTTCACAATGTTATATTAATGCCATTCTTATGCAATATAGGTAAGCAGTTATGCTACTGCTCAGAAATCCATATTGAAATATTTGGTCTGTATTCATGGCCCTTTCGTGGCTGCTTTTATGGCAGGATAAGTCAAGTTCTGAGGGAGAGATCAGCAGCCGACTCAGAGTACCAGCCATTGAATGGCCTTGATCCTACAACACATGCAGAGGTATGAGTAGCTAAAAAGGTCTTTCTCACCAATGTGAAATTCAGATGTGAAAATTAAGTGAATGTATGGATCATTAATTCTTATTATTTTGTAAGTAAATTTTGCTGCAGTTAGCTCTGAAGGATGCAGAGAAGGTAGTAATTACCCACGGTAATTCTCCTAGGCCATATCTTCTCAAGGCATACACACTTATTCTGGTAACACCCTGAAACTTTACTTTTCTTCCTTTTATATATCTTAGAGCATTATTTAATGGGGACAACACCCAATGCTTACGCCTGGATAGTATAGTTCAATTTAGCCGTAACTTTTCACCATCTAGGATAATTTATTGGGATTTGCAGGAGAACTTTGGTTGACTTGGTTGACGTTTTGGTTATTTAGCCTCACACTGTATCTTACTCATTTAAACTGTTCCATGGATTATACCTCTAGTTTTGCGCTCTTGCAGACTCCCACCACCACCAGTACTTCAAAATTATTTATTTCTGCACCTTATTTTCATTTTCTTTCACATGAGTTGAGTTTAAGATCTGTCCACCTGATCCAAAAATGTAAGGTGGTAATTACGCACCAAAATTTGGAAGAACATTGTACATGCCGCAGTCTGCCAAATTACAAAGTACTGGTGGGAATTTGCGAAAGCAGAGAAGACAGAGCACACTATTCTCGCACCATTGGTGCGATTATCTCCTACATGTCTGTTTCCATGATATTTTGTTCTACAGATTTGCATTATAATTATATGCTTTGTTATACAGTTATTTTTCATATTGTCAAGACTTACAATATATAAGTTCTAATTTTGTCCAAGCAGAAAGAAGTTCAGTATTCTTACCAGAAATATGCTTATGTAATGTCATGTTGCTTTATCACTTTATTATGGACAGGCTACCTTTAAGAGGACAATAGCTGATCTGAGAGTCGTTAAGACATAAATTCAACAACTTTTATCAGTCCTCCCTTATTATCATCTGTTGGGGTAACCATTGGATCGTGTTTCCTTGCATATGCAGCTGGAGCGATATCAGGAGGCACGTGAGTCCCTTCTGGCTGGTCTTCAAGTTGATCCCCTCAGGTACGATTGTTGATCCATGGTGATATTCATATTCACTGAATAGGTAGCAGATATTCAAAGGTCATACTGATCCTCTTGCACATTTTATAATACTCGTTTGCTACATGTATAGCCATATCCTGCAAACCTGCCTCAGTGATCTGGATAGAAATACAAATGCTGCAGCCGGAGCAAGATGCCCAAGGCTAGATAGGACTGATGATTTTGAGTGCACATTGTGTTTTAAACTATTGTTTAAACCAGTTACCACTCCATGTGGGCACACGTTCTGTCGCTCTTGTTTACATCAGGCAATGGATCACGGTGAGCTCAGCAAATATTAATATACTTGATTAGCTGCTTTTGTTAGTTTGAGCTTCACATCATGTCTACTTTCAATAGGCAATAAGTGCCCCATGTGTCGGACAGTTCTTTTTATTGGTCCAAAAACTTATCCTATAAGGTACTTTTTGTTGTCTTACAAAATCAGATTTATTCATTTGAACTGAAGTTCCGTTTCCCTTTAGACATTCATTTTTTCCTTGATTTCTCTGATGTTAGTCATGTTTCAATGCCTCAGCGTAACATTGAGCAACATAATTCAGAAAAATTTCCCTGAAGAATATGCTGAGAGGAGGTCAGAACATGAAAATATGACATATGCAGGCATTGATTTGATGCCTCTGTTTGTTATGGATGTCGTATTACCATGCCAAAAGATGGCACTGAACATATTTGAACCTCGCTACAGGCTGATGGTACAACTATCCCAATTTAGTTTTTTTTGTTTGTAAGATGCATTTGTTTACAGCTATGCACCTTCTGTTTTAATCAACATATCTTACTGCATGGTTGCAAGTTGATATGTAGCTTGCAGGTGTAGCTAAGTAAGATTCATCATATTTTCCCAGAAAGCTTGCTGTACAAAATTGTAGGTTGAATAATCAGAACATTATATTTTCCCTAAATCCTTATTGCAAACTCTTAATGTAAATAAAACAGAAATAAAAAAGATCTTTCTATTTGTCACCTTCTGTATCAAATCTGTACAAAATTCCAGATGGGCATTTCTTCTTTGTTTACATAGTTGACCATATTGCTATCCATCCATTTGCATTGAGATGTTTTCTCGAATACGCAGGAGAGCTGCCGTATCATTGCACTAAAAAGTCAAAAGTCAAAAGTCAAAATACAAGCCCCAACCCCACCCACACAGCACTTAATGAGTACATTACAAGCACGCCACTGACTATTAACGACCTCGACCAAAAAAGCAGAAACTATAAGGCGGCTACATCATACCGCCCTATTAAACACACAATCATTCCTGTGATTCCACAACCTCCATTGAGTTGTAACTTAGTTTATTTGCTATGTTTTAAAACACTGCCAGGATGTGTTTTATCAATATATTCACAACCTTGTTTTTCCCCATTTGGAACAGGTAAGGAGAATAATGGAAGGGAATCATCGGATGGGAATGGTCAGTTTCAAATCTGAGATATTCTGCTTGCCTAAAGAGTTCATTCATTGACTGATTCTATAATCCAGGTTGCTATTGATTCTGCGACGGGAACTGTAGCTGACTGTGGTTGTGAGGTGGAAATTCTTGAGTGAGTCCAGTTTTCTTCATTTTTTGTCAAAATTCTGCCAACACTTGTGGTCTCACCTGTCTTAATAAATGTGTAGGTGCGAGCCACTTCCAGATGGACGTTTTTATCTAGAGGTAAATTCATGCTCTGTTTGCAGGATTACCAACCATTTGTGTGCACGCCTTTCTTTTCAAGGTTTATATTACACACATTGACTACCTAGAAAGGACCACCAAATACAAATAGTGGCACAACGGAAGGATTTTAGAACTTGCCCATGCAGCAACAACTCAGCTGGTGGAGTTGCATGTAAAAACTTAGCTGTCAGCGACCCAAAATACTACCAAGGCTAGATCTTCCAGAAGCACTGCCATGGCAGCCACATCAGCAGCAGCGTCGACAAGAAGCGCTACCATGGCAGCGAAAACTGCTGCCATGGCAGCCAAACCGGCGGCAACTAAGGTGCTGCCATGGTAGCCAAGGCAGCAAGCCCACCAAGCCACTTGTACATGGGCCGGACCTGAAGATGTGCACCCCGCTGAACAGGGCCAACTACAAATACCAGTACGACGAGTAGCAGGAGATTATCCGCGCTTGGATATGGCGATTCGGCACGGCGGCTCTATCTTCTACCTCCGGCTCCCTCACCTGTTCGCCTTTCTTCTTCCTCAAGACCTGTATCTGAACTGAATTCCTCTGTAGTTGTGTGAGATTAGTGAATTGTGAGTTGGGATCCTAACATCATGGTATCAGAGCCTCCCTCCACCCTTCCGATTCATCTCCAATTCGTCCCCAAATTCACACAAATTTCTGCCCAAATTTCTTTTCTAGCACACAATTCTATTCACCACCATGCATCCGGAAGTAAAAGCTTACCTGGACAAGCTTCGTGCGGAGACCAAAGCACGCTACGATGCCTGACAAGCAGTTTGAGCTGCAGGCGACCTTGCTCAACGCAGGAGCTCCGCCTCCGCCACTGACGCGCTCAGCCGTCGTGGCCTTCGATGGCGGTCTCTCCATCGGGACCACCATCCCTATGGTTGTTCCTGACGCCTTCTTCGCCACCACCCATGCCCGAGAGGTCCTTGCGGTCGCCCACGACGCATCCCCAATCTGCATCGCGATAGCGCCCTTCACCTGTACTACAGTGCTCGACCAAGGTCGACGTTGTCGCTAGCGTCGACGAGGTCCACGACACCGCCACCACCGTCCCCTCCGAGCTCGGGGACGATCTCATCCTTCAGGAGGTCGAGCAACCCACAACTGCGCAGGCGACACCCTCCATCGGCACTGCATCCTCTACCGCCAAGGTCGTCCCTCCGGTGGCGACCACAACCGATGTTGACCCCAGGGCCAGCATGCAGGAACTGGATGACTCACCATTGCCCTACTTCAACACCTTTCCTCCAGCAGCGAGCGAGTTGGACTACAACATCGTCCTCTTTGTCTCCAGCAACCTTACTGCACCGCCGCCAACCAAGTGCTCGGCATAATCCCCCGCCCATGAGAGCGATTGGGTGATGCCTCTTCTCACTACCAACGATGCCTTTCCCCGGTTGGTTTCCCCAGTGACCAGCGAGGCGTACCACTATGGCGTCGTCGACACCATCGACATTGTTGCCCCGAGAAGAACCACCTATTCGACAGGAGGCCTTGACCACGACGAGCACATGTGTCCATCCTACATTGAGCAACAACAAGAGATCTCCAACAACAATGGCTGCCCCCTATTTGATTGCAGATTGTTGTGAACAACGCTGCCCTGTTCCATGGTCATCTATGGTGATTCTGGATATGTGTGGTGGCCATAGGACCGCCAGCTAAGGGTGAGGAATGAATTGGCAGAATGGTTATCTCCTACTCCGTATGCTACTGTGGTTGTGCATCTGTTTTTGTGCGTGAAGAACCCGGGTGCTTCGAGCATAGAACTATCAAGCACAAATGGTCTTCAGTTCATGCAGTTCAAGCACAATCGAGTGCCAGATCCAACGGATGAGCCTCTCATTTGCCTTCAAGATGAACAATTGCAGTCTTGGTATTCTCTGGATCGCGCAACACTCTTTTCTCGAGAAAACACAAAGGGCGATTGTGTTTCTTTGCATTTAAAAGGTAGGAGTTCAGTTACAAGTGTCCGAGGACGCACTGATTACATCAAGATCAGTGCACATCCAAGGTTTGTGGTAACACTATCCTAAGGCCAGTCGCCCTGGCTTGTGCCCAAGAGTGAGCCTCGTCCTTGAACCTATCGACTAGCGTATGAGCGGAGGGTCTTTCGTTGTCGAAGAAGCAGCTATTTCTATGCCTACAGATCATCCAAGGCACAAGCAGCGTGACGGATTTCAGAGCCTTGTGAAGGATCGGCGGCGTGTTCCCCTTGGCGTGCAGCCACCGGTCCATAAGAGTAGGCTCCTGGTTGGGTGTTGGGGCCAAGATGCGCAACCAGGCCAGGACCTCGTGCCAGGCCTGCCGGGCGAGGGGGCAATCCAGCAGCCGGTGGCAATGCATTTCCGGTGCTTGGTCGCAAAGTAAGCAGCGCGGGTGGTGTTGCAGGCGGTGGCGAGCCAGCCGTTCAGTGGTCCAACAGCGGTCCTGGTTGGCTAACCAGTGGAAGAACTTGACCCGTGGCTGCGGCACGCAGCTCTTCCAAACTAACTTCCAAGGGTAGCAGGTCATCGATCCGTGGAACGTTGCCGTATAGCATGACTGCGCCGAGTAGGTGCCACTCGCGGACCACTTCCATATCAGCCGGTCAGGGGCGTCGGAGAGCTCGATGCTCTGCATGATCTGCCATAATTTCAAGTACTGCACGATCTCGTGGATGCAAGGGTGCCGTGGATGTCACGGACCCAGGTGTTGCCATTGAGCCCCTCTACCACCGTTCTTGTCTTGCGTCGTCGCTTGGGGATGCAGCCAGATAGCTTGGGGAGGAGCTCGCAGACTGACTGCCCGGCGTTCCAACGATCCTCCCAGAACAAGGCGATTAGACCATTCCCAATGGCCCTGGTAGTGGAAGCCAAGAAAAGCGCTAGTTCCTCCTCCGGAAACTGTAGATCGAGTCCCTGTCCCGCTCGTTCGGGATCCGTTCTGGAGAACCACAACCAGCGGAGCCGTAGCGCAAGTCCGGCGCGCTCTAGGTCGCTAACACCGAGGCGGTTGTCGTGGGAACGATTCCGACAATAGTAAGGGGTAGGGTAAAGGAGCGTGATCAATCGACATGCATATGGGTGACCCGGTGTTTTAGCGAGTTCGAGCCTCTCGCGGTGGAGATAACAACCCTACATCTCGTGCTCCGGAGAGGCTTTGCTTTATTTGATTATGAATCCGGAGATTACAATGTGTGAGAGAGGGGAGAACGGATCTTCATGCCTAAGCTAAGTCCTTGAGACTAATGGCGAGAGAGCCATGGGGAAGAATGAGTCTGCCTCAAGTCTAGTGGTGGTGGGGGGTGGCTTATATAGAGTGCGCCACCCCCTCACCTCTTATGTTACAAGATGGAGCGTCAATGCCATAATATCAGCCCACTACGAAACCGCCACGCTGACTATTGTGTTCATACGTCCGAGTGAGTTGATGGTCATCCGAGTGGATGGTATGTTGATTGTCCGAGTGATGCTGGCCTGGACGTCATCCAAGTAATGTTGACATACATATCATCTGAGTAGCTTCATGTATGGTATGAAATTGATCTGGACCCATCTGTCGTATGGGCCTCGTGCTTTATGATATTTTGACCCTTCTTGGGCCTACCTGTCATGTGTATCCCCAACATTAGCCCCCGAATCGGTTGAGATTTTGCAGAATGAGTTTGTGAAAGACACAATTTGGCCCCAGTGATTACGGAAATACTCGGTATCCGTCATCGTGCTTTCAAACAACCAAGGTTTGAACAAAATCTCAATGGATTCTGGCACTGCGCTTCCCGACTGATCTGGGGTAAGTGGCCGTGAGGAGAAACTTGGTGACAGTCGTTCATCTCTTGAAAGAGGTTAACTCGTGATCAGAGTATGGGAGTGTCATTGAATCTGGGCAACAAGATTGACGCATGGAGTGCTCTCCTGAGAGATGCCATTCTTATCTCGGAGGAACGTCAATACGAGTCGGCTCTAGATCCAAACTTATGAGTTTCACACTTTGAGTCCTAGAAGAAGGCTCAAAATGGGTCCGCGTAGGAGTGTCAAACTCACCTTATAGCAATTTTTTTTGAGTGATCTTGATCTGGTCCTGCCCCGAGTAACTGATTACTTGGAATTTTGTTCTAAGGGTGCGCGATCAGAGTAACTGATTACTCAGAATTTTGTACCCATAGGGTTGTAGCCCCCGAGACTCTGACTGATTGCTAGTAGTCTGTTGGAGTCTGTAGGGTTTGGGCATTGGCGAGCATTCCAACAGAAGTGGGGAGTGATCCAACACGACGGACGCGAATCATTGGAGGTGGCACTCGCCGTGTGCATCGCCTCAGTCTGAGGTGCATAGCACGCGGTCGAGATGCATCAACACCGGCGGTGACTGCTCGTTTGACCATGTGTAGTGTCGGCCGGTGAGGTAGATCTCCTTGAGCGCTAGATCGTTACTTAGACGGCGAAACTTGCCCATCATGCGCTGGTTGAGGTTGTCCGTGTTCTTGTCCTCGTCGCGGAGGATGAGGTTAAAACCATCACATAACATCCAAGGCCTTGGGGCAGTCAACCCTGACATCGCGGAGCTCCTGTAAGAAAGCCATCTTGCCGGCGTCGTCTTGTGGCCCGTAGACCATCGTTAGCCACCAGGGCGTGCCCGCGACTGTGGAGATCTTAGCAGTGAGCGTGTTAGTGGTGAACAATGGGTTCGTGACTGTCACGTCCCTGCTCTTCCATGCAAGATGCCACCCCGCATGCCTTGTGCCGGAAGATACGTGTAGTCATCGAATTCTGCACCAAGCGTGTCGAGGACAACCGACGAACAGATCAATGCCATTTTCGTTTCTTGCAAGCAAACAATTGAGGTCCCTTTGGTGTCTAGCAACGCTCTAATGGCATGGCACCGCGCCCATGCATTGAGGCCGCACACGTTCCATATCGCTATTTTATGGCCGTGATCCATCGAGACGGGATCGACTGCGACCTAAGTCTCGCACGCGACTCTACATGCGCCGCGGTGGTCACCAGCGACACCATGCATGCTGGGATCTCTCGATCAACCAATGCGGCAATTGCCGTGAGGACGGTTCGCGGTATAGGTGCGGCAAACCCGACATCCTAGGCCTTCATCTCTGCCGCGGTTGGTGATTTCCTGGTTGGTTCCAAGGATTCCAAGCGTCTGAAGAATCTGCCTGTGCGAGCCTCTCGGTGGTGGGCGGTGCGGATGCGGATGTGGGGGCAGTGGCGCTGATCTTCCCTGTCGAGGGGTGTAGTTGACGGGGCGACGCGACGTCTTCCTAGGTGCCAACAGAGAAGCATTGAGATTCTTGGTGGCAGCAACCAAGAATTCCTCAACATCCACGATTGTGGGGCGGCACGTCCTCGATATCGCCGTAACATGATTAGGGGCGAGGCGAAGCGATTGGCCGACGAACCGCGTGGGCTTGGGGCAGTTATGACCGTGGTTGTTGGCGTTGGTGGGGAGGGCAGTGCCGCATGCCTCTGTAGGATGACGACTTGGCCCCGCATGGCAGGGGCGTCGCTTGCGAGCCGGCTAGCTCATGGGCATGAGAAGCGGCGCCAAAGTCTCGCGCTCCCTGTCCAATGGGCACGCTCGTGGGCGTACCCGTGGACTGGTCAGCGCTGGAGGCCAACCCCACATTGGGGTGTGGTGTGGGGGGATCACCACTTTTTCCCGATAGAGCAGCAAGCCTTGTTGGTTCGCCGTGCTGCGAGTCTGGCACATTGCTCAGCGTGGCTAGGTCCTGATTGGCCGAAGGGGCAGTTGTGCCATAGGGTGACCCCAGTGGATTGTCGTTGGGGTCGTGCGAAGCCGCCTGATTCGAATCCAGACGGTTCTGGGGTGGTCGCAGCCACAGAGTGGTCGACACCTGAAAGGATCGAGAAGAGGGGTCTAGACGGGGGGTGATTAGACCCTCAACAAGTACAAGTGGCAATTTTTAAGTTCTTCTGAGTTGAGGTGGAGTTTTAGCACAAGTTTAAGCATTTACAATACATTTCAAGCAAGCATGACAAGAGTATGAGTAGCGGAAAGAGTAAAGCATGCTAATTGCAAGAAAGTAAAGGGGATGGGATTGGAGTGAGCAAACGCAATGAAGACACGGAGATTTTTGGCATGGTTCCGATAGGTGGTGCTATCGTACATGCATGTTAATGGTGACTTCAACCCACGAAGGGTAACGGTTGCGCGAGTCCATGGAGGGCTCCACCCACGAAGGGTCCACGAAGAAGTAACCTTGTCTATCCCACCATGGCCATCGCCCACGAAGGATTGCCTCACTCGGGTAGATCTTCACAAAGTAGGTGATCTCCTTGCCCTTACAAACTTCTTGCTTCAACTCCACAATCTTGTCGGAGGCTCCCAAGCGACACCTAACAAATCTAGGAGACACCACTCTCCAAAAGGTAATAGATGGTGTGTTGATGATGAACTCCTTGCTCTTGTGCTTCAAATGATAGTCTCCCCAACACTCAATTCTCTCTTTTAATAGTATTGGCTTTCCTATGGACTCAATATGATCTTGGATCACTAAAATAGAAATGAAGAGTCTTGAGCTTTTGCCAATATGTGTCCTTAGCATTTTGAAGGGGTTCCACATCCTCTTGTCCATGCCATGCCATTGTTGAACTTGTCTGAAATACACTGGATAAAAGTATTAGTCCAAAAAGAGATATGTTGACATTAATTACCAAAATCACCCAGGGAGCAATTGTGCTTTCAACACCTGTCCCGACCGAGCCCCCCGACTAGGCATCACCAGTAGCTGCGCCGTATCGTGGTTGTGGTGTGGCCACCGCCGCACAGGGAGGGGCGGGCTACACCAGCGACATGGCCACCCCGTCTGCACGAGCGTTGCGGCTGCCAGCACGCCATGCCAGGTTGTCCATCGCCATGCCATCGACGCAATTGGAGGGATGCGCGTCCGTACGTCTGCGCTTGCTCCGCGACGGCGTGCGCGCCCTGGGCCATGGCCATGAGCCGGGTCACGGTCCTTTGTCTCCGTCGGGGCCAGCACCCGACAGCACGGCGGGTGGGGTAGCCCTGATCATGGCGGCGCGGGCGAGTGCAATGTTGATGGGTAGGTCAACATCCGGATGGTCGGTGCTCGGAACTCAGGCGTGCAGTGACCTGTTCGGCAACCTCTAGGATGGCGGCTCGACGAATTCTGGTGGGGTCATGTGTGCGCCAAGACAGCCGGAACGTGGCGAGGTCGGTGCGGGAGCGGGTTTGGGGGTGTAGGTGTTTGATCCATCAGCTCTGCCCAAGGATGTGCTCGGCGATCGAAAGGTGCCAGGTTTGGGCTAGAATTCCGCGGAGTTCGAGCTCGACGTGGTACTCAAACTCGCCGGAGCCGGCGTGGGCGAGCTTGCACCATGGGCGCATCGACAGGGAGAAGCGAGGTGAGTGTATGAAGTGGTCACCGGCGAGGCGGTCCTTGGTGGCCTGCAAGCTGAAGAGGATCAAGAAATCCTCGGGATGGTGCGTGTTGACGATGAGCTTGAAGGAATCCAGGAGCACCTTGGTGACCTCGTTGGTGGAGACGGACAGGCGGTTGCCGGTGATGGACGCCACCATCGCACAGGACAGGACTATCTCCGCTTCCTCCATCTCGATGGTGCGCGACACGATGACCCGCTCCAGCTCTGGCAAGCGTGCGTCGGTCGTAGAATTGGAGCCCCCGTGGATTCTTCTTGCAAAAATTAAGGCCATAGGTGATCCACGGAGGTTAGAGGAGGGGCCTGGGTGCACGGAATTGAAGAGGGATGCAGGGAATCGCTCAGTACGGGCGAAGATTGGACCGAAGAAAATTGGAAAGGGCGACCGTGGTTGGAGGCGAGCAAGGTGAGCTCCTGTGGTCAAATTGATTGAGGGGAAAAGGTGTGGCCATGGCGCCTTGTTGAGGGAGATCCTGGCGAACTTACGAGGTGCCGGGTGCGTTGGATGCATGCCTGCACCTCTTCCTCCTGTGCCCCATAGCTCCCGTGGTCAAGCCCGCAAGTAGCCTCCTATCGCTAATGACACGTATATGACCGGCCCGAACCGTACCACGACACCTCAGGCTCCGTGTCGCCAGCACAACCGCCGCTGCTCCTGGTGCTCCGACGAGCTTTCGCCCCGCTTCTAGTTGCCATCTTGCCGCTGGTCCGTGCGGAGTCACGGGGCCTTTTCTGCTCCAGCAAGTGCGCCCGCAACGCTGCCTTCGGCCTGGACTCATTGTCCTGTGTTATCCTTGAGGGCGAGCATGGCGTCCTTGAGCACAGGGGCGTGGCCTTGTGCACGCATTGCTGATGACAGTTGCATGCTGGGTCATGCCCGACTTATCTCGCCATGCTCAGCCTCCTTATTTTTTGCAGGAGGAATCCGCAGGAAGGCCGCTATGGCTGTGGTGGTGAGGGGCTCGGGCTCGGGCACGGGGACAAGTGAGATGCCGGTAGAGCTGCAGCGCCGCTGTTCGTAGGTCGCCGGCAGACGACGGCGGCGGGCGCAGCGTGGGTGGCTGCTGCTGTATGCGTGAGCTACTCGGGCCAGGCGCTGAGAGAGAGAGAGAGAGAGAGGGGGGGGGGGGGGGGGGGGCTGACCCAGCCCTAGCTTAATTGGCATGGCTGCTGATGTGGCGCTGGCCAGTCAGCAGTCTATGCGGTCAGAACTGCTTGACGGAGGCAAAACCAGGAGGAGGGTTGACTTTTGCATTGCGTGGTAAGTTTGGGGTATCGGTCCATCGGTTTCGAAGTTCAGAGTTGCAAATTAAACAGAGTGGTTAATTCGAGGTTGTAATGTGGACTTCTCTCTAAACCGAGTGGTTAGTTCAGGGTTGTAATGTGGACTTTTCTCAATATTGATCAGTTTGGGTTTGGCCTCTTTTCTTATTGACTTGTCAAAAACAATTAAATTTTAAAATTGAAGCTATTATCAGAGGGTAAATAATTCTTTTGTTTATAGGTGGAAGGTTCACGACGGTTTCGTATCTTGCGATCCTGGGATGAAGATGGGTGCGTCCAGAATGCTCTATATACTCCCTCAGTTTTTATTTACTCCGCATATTAGCTTTGGCCTAAGTCAAACTTTATAAAGTTTGACCAAGTTTATCGAAAACAATCTAAACTTTGACAATAACAAATATACATAATATATTGAATGATGATTCTAATGGTATTGATTTGGTATTGTGGATGTTAATAATTTTTGTATAAACTTGGTCAAAGTTTACAAAGTTTGACTTGAGTCAAAGCTAATATGCGAAGTAAATAAAAACGGAGGGAGTATGTTTATGTGATGCATAACTTATCTGGAAGAACCTGTTGTCTTGTCCCAGCCCTTTCGACAATTTCTTATTTTTGTTGTTTTTTATTGTAGGTACCGTGTTGCTGAAATTGAATGGTTCCAAGATGTTTCTTTACCAGAAGGATCACAAGAGAGAAGAGATGTAAAAACTAATTACCTTATCAAATTTATCTCCTTTTGTTACCAGAAGTGCTTGAAGAAGTTTCAACTGTGGTGGAATATGTCATTCTATCTTCTAAAACCAAAAGAAGTAAAAGGAAAACAACTATATGAAAATAGATAGTTCTTTGCCAGCACATCTCAAACTTTATACACATATCTACTTACACAAGAGCTGATAACTGCTCTTAGTAAGTGGTTTTGTGACAAATACATAATACTGCAAAAAGCTACAAGTACTGTGGAAAGTGGCGTACATTTCTTTTTTCCAGTATAATTCATGCATGCGAATTTTTCCAGCATAATTTTACTGTGGAAAGTGGTTTGGCATCCGAATTTTATTTTTTGTACATTGTGTGGCAATTGGTTGTTTCCATTAAGAAATTAATGCCTTGTTTGTGGATTCTTTTCTCTGTGTTTGTGGTTATTGTTCTGCGTGCATCATGCCATCATCTCCACTTCAATGGAAAATAAATAGCATGCTTAACCACAATGCAATGGTAAACAGATAATTCTACCTCAACAATTGTATTGAGTTGTATATTTGATCTAATTCTTTGCAGCTAATTGAAAGGGCCAATGAAGCTTCAGAACTGGCTAGGACGTGCATTAGGCGTACCAGAGAAACCATAAGGCCTGGTATGATATTTTGAATACATTGCATGAATATCCTTTTCAATTTAGTGATTCTATTGAACAAAGTTCAAGTACCATGGGAACTGGGTATGATGCATTTCACTCTCAGGCATGCTAGGCAAACCATAAGACCAAGTATGCATGGGTCGTGAAGCTAGGCTTTGGAACCCGTAGTACCTTATGCATATATGTCAGGGTATTAGGATAACAGTGTATTAAGGATTTATTATCTAGGGGCATTATCATCATTTCTCATGGGATGTTATCTTGTACCGGCCAGATTCTTTATAAGGTTATCCTTGTATCATTGTTCAGCTAAGAAATCAAAACCCAAATTTTATCATGCATTTATTTCTTTATCTCAGTTCTTTAAATTCCAGCATTTTATCTTCTTTGACCTGCAATTTATCCCTGTTCTACTGAATCTTGTTGAATTCTGAGTTCTTGCCGATATCTCCTTGTCAGATCCATCGGGATCCTGCAATGTATACATATGTTTATAGTCTATTTTCTTAAACTTAAAATATTTCTAAATCTTTCGGGATTCTACTTTATTTTGGGGTCTTGACAAATAAGACTGGGCTTTTATAGACCCATGACTTAGGTGCGTCCACCACTGTCAGTACTCACACTCTCAAAACAGTATATGAATGTCCTGCTCTTTGAAAGCTGTGTTTGTTGTTTGGTGCTCAACCGATGCCCACAGTGTTCTACTTTCACCTGTTTTACCGAATGCAGTGGGGCGGGCAAGACGCTTTGATCTTGAGAGCATTCCTGGACCACAGGACCCTGAGAAGTTCAGTTTTTGGGTAAGCCTTGTTCCTGCAGATTCTTAGGTGAAGGATATAATATCTTTGGTGCCATGTACTTATTTCTTTTCTGCAGCTTGTCAACTTGATTAATTTGAGGCCATCGGATAAATTAGAACTATTACGCCTCTGTGATACTCGAGAGGTTAGCTTCAAGGCTAAATTTGCATTGGAACCTTACGGGAGATATCATGTTTTAATGTTGCACTATTTTTTGCCCCTGCAGAGAATATCTCTTAGCCTTAGATTGCTGAGCAATGCAGAACAAGGTTGCCGTGTACAGTAACGGATTATATTTGGCGCACAACCAACTAACAATGTTCATTGTAATATTCTTTTATCACATATTCTGATGCTAGTGAAATTCTTATGATTTTGTATGTTCTTTTATTCTCTTACCTGCAAAAAAAAACTATAATTCTTGTACTTGTTCTTATTATTGTGAAACCATTCGATGTTTGGTGGAACACTCGTATTCCTGTAGGGGTGTGGGGTCCAGTATGAAATGATGTTTCAAAAATTCTCAAAAGATTCACGGATGTAGTGACTCTGCGGCGTGGGGGCTTGCGAGTCCTCAGAATAATGGTGGTGGTTCTAGCATACTTCTCGCATCAAGGCAGCCTTCAGCATGTCTGCCCCTCTTCGATCTGGCCATATGTGTTTCGGATCTTCTGCCAGAGATCTTCTTGGATTGCCGTATGAAGCTCCTAGATATCTGGATAGGATGGAATCCGGTCATGTACACATATCCGCCTGTGTGGCTTCATGTCGGTGCGGCGTGATGCTTCGCTAGTTGTTGAAATCACGGAACATGTCGGCATCTCAATTTTCATGGTGTACACTGTTGTGGAGAAAGGTGACTGAGATTGGAGGACTAGTATTGGCGGAGGGGCTCCTTCAAGGCATTGAAGATTTTGCTTCACGGGGGCCGGTGATCCAATTTGGTGATTGTGAGCCTGGTGTTTGATGATTTGTAGGAGTGGGGGCGGCAACACTGGAGGAATAGTTTGGCGGCACTCCTCGAGTGCGAGTCTTGACTTTCATCGTGAAAACCTAAGGTCTAACCTTCGTTGGTTGTGCCTTGCAATGGCCTTGCTGAAGGAATTGTTTTGAGAGCTCATACTTTCTTCAGGGTGAAAACCTAAATCTTTGATCGGGCGAGGATGGCGCTTGTGCATTGTCTCCTTTTTGAAGGCGTGGCCTTTGAAGAACCTTTTGTATTCCGGGTGTTGTCTTTGGCTGTAGTTTGTTGGGTTGCTGTTGTGAGGAGTTGATTACCGTGGTGGTTTTTCTTTTCATTTTCTTTTTTTTTCACTTTCAGGCTGTGTGCATCTTGAAGTTCGTGACATTTTGTTAGTGCAGAGGCAAGGTGTGATTGATATCTCCGTGATATTAATATATTCCCTTTATAAAAAATGTAGTGCACAACGCCTGCAGGTCTACAAGGCGGCGACCAAGTACACGCTAGGAAATGGAGAGGTGGCATTGTTTTGGACAGATTGGTGGTTGTGGAACAGTCGAATTCAAGACCTCATGCCAAACTTATTCACGACAGTTAAGAACAGAGCAGGGAAGAGAATGATGAAACAAGCCATTGTTGACGGATGGTGGCAAGACGTGTCGCCTAACATGTGCCCTCAATCACTAAGCGGGGTTCTTGCACAGATTGGTGGTTGTGGAACGGTTGAATTCAAGACCTCATGCCAAACTTATTCGCGGCACTTAAGAACAGAGCATGGAAGAGAATGGTGAAACAAGCCATTGTTGATGGATGGTGGCAAGACATGTCGCCTAACATGTGCCCTCAAGCACTAAGTGGGGTTCTTGTAGCTCGTGGACAAAACCCAACACATTAAGACATTCAACTCCTGGATGGTACTGAAGACAAGCTAGCCTGTGCTTGGGAGATAAACTGATGCTTCTCGGCAAGATCGGCTTACCGGGCGTTGTTTGCTAGGAGAGAGTGGAGGCCAATGGAGCCACGCAAATCTGGCGGTCGAGGGTGCGCAGGCGACCTGCAAGTTGTTCGCGTTGCTGGCGGCTAGGGAGAGGTGTTGGACAGCAGACAGACTTATGCGACAACAGCTACCGCACCCTTTGACTTGTCCATTCTGCGATCAAGCATCAGAAACAATCAACCGCATCTTGCTTGCCTGTGTCTTTGCTAGGCAAGTGTGGCTCACCATCCTTGACCACTGGGACAAACCAACTTGACTACCAAGTTTGTATGCCAGTATGATGGAACGGTGGATGTAACATCCCCGCTGTCATGCTACAGTGACCTCACACTAATGGTGTCATATCATCACGATTAACTAAGCCAAATTTCCACTTGATAAAAATCAAAGCCAATTTCAAATTTAGAATAAACAAAAAATATTTATTAAAACAGCAAAATAAAAATGTTTGTTGTGTTGCAAATTTTCACTAACTAATTTTTATGAAGAAAAATATATTTCTTCTTATTATTAAAATTCCCTTATCTTCTTTTTAAACAGAACCAACACCATTAAATTGAGCCTTTTGATTTAAACAAATAGTTAAACATTTCAAGTTAAATTGGAAATGTTTGTGATAGCTCAAATTGTTGTCTGCTATTTATGTGCAATTTTCAGATTCAACAGAAGTCAATTGGTACTAAAATAAAATGCAAAGTAGAAGAGGAAATAAATAAACAGAAAAGAAAGGAAAGGAATAAAAGGAAAACCCCACTTGCACTTAGCCCATCCCTTCTACTGTACCAGGCCCGGCCCACCACTAGGGCCTTTCCTCAACCCTTGTACAGAGGGAGGCAGAGCCATGGCGTGGAGTTGGCGCGCCCGTCCACGTCGCCGATGGCCTCGTGTCAACCATCCGCCGGCACCTCCGACCTAGTTAATCTGGAGTCCGACCTAGTGGACGAACCCTAGCCTCCCCATTCCCTCTCTTCCGTTCGTCTCGCTCGTCTGTTTGTCGCCCGAAGCTCATGGTCGCCGTCACTGCCACCGCATCGATCCCGCGGCCACCGGCCTCCCCTCGCCGCGCAAAGAAGTCCAGGGACCGGCCTCCCCTCGCCGCGCCAAGAAGTCCAGGGGCTCCCTCGTCGTCGACTCCTTCGACTACCCCCATTAAATCAAGACGGGCCGCACCGTACGCTCGGCATCGAGCCATTCCCCTCGTGAGGCCGCCGCATCTCGTCGCTGGTTGCCACCGCTCCGGTCCGTCCCCGACCTCCTCGAGCACGCCACCGGACTTGCGGTGAGCTCCTCCTCCGAATCCCCATCACACTTGTCTCGATCCGTTGACGTAGTCACCTGTACGAGCCGACGGCCGCCATGGCTGAACCTCAGTGTCCGCGTACGCGCGCCTGCTGCTCCTTGCGCTGCTCTGCTCGCTGCCTCTGCTCTACTACGCTGCCGCTACCCATTGCCGCTCCGCTGCCCCGCTCGCCGCTTGCTGCCGCCCGCGGCCCCTGCTCCGGCTACTACCGTTGCGGCGATGCCTACTACAGCCGCTTTGCCTGCGCGTGCCCGCCCTGCGCCCACACCGCACGCCGGCCGTGCCCCGAGCGTGCGAGCACACCCACCCCCTGTTGCGCTGCTGCATGCTGCTGGGGCTGCTGGCTACAACCGCCGGCGTCCCTGCATAGTGCATACGTGCGTGCCCGCGTCCCGGCCTGCTACTAACCCCGTCGTTGCTATGTTGTTGCTCCCCCTGCCTACTGCGCCGCCGCTCCTGCCGCCGCCACCGCTGCTTGCTATTGATGCGCTGCTGCTTCTTGCTGCTCCGCGTGAGCCCCGGCCACTCGTACGCCTCCTAGCCGCTCCTGTACGCTGCTTGTGCCATGGCCATGGCCACCATGTGCGTTGCGGGCACATGTGTGTGAGGCACGGCTGTGCCCATGTGTGGCCGGTCGATTTAATTAGTCCTAGGATTTAATTAGGCAGGGTCAAATCTTAGTGTTAGCTAGCCTATTGTACCAATGGCCAATGGGCCCAATCTGTTTAGATTATACCTCATTTAGTTTAATAGTTTTGTGTCTATTACATGTGGGACCGTTGACCCTGTTGACTAGTCAAAGCAGTAGGTCAACTCTGCTGACTGGACCCTTCCTGGCCCACTGTCAGCCTCTAGTAGTGCACTGGGTGCACTGGACCGGGTGCATCTAGCTTTTTATGTGTATTTTTGATTTAATTTAATTTCTAGTAATTACATAATATTGTTTAATCTTCGAAAAATCATAGAAAAATACCCGTAACTCGGATGAAAAACACCTGTACATGAAAGTTGCTCAGAATTTCGAGACGAGTCCGGATACACAGTCTGTTCGTCCGCCACACATCCCTAGCATAGCGAACGTGCAACAATACCCCTCCGATTCGTCTGTCCAAAAACGTCAAACACCGGGAATACTTTCCCGGATGTTTTCCCCCTTCGCCAGTAGCACCTACTACTACGTTAGGTCACCTCTAGCACCGCGTAATGCCATGTTACACTTTATGATGCTTTGGCTGCTTTGTTATTTATTGTGTTCCCCCTCCGTTACTTCTTTCCGGTAGACCTCGAGACTGTCGGCGAACCCCAGTTCGACTACGGTGTTGATGACCCATCCTTCTTGCCAGAGCAACCAGGCAAGCCCCCCCACCTTGATCACCAGATATCGCCTATTCTTCTCTCTACTGCTTGCATTAGAGTAGTGTAGCATGTTACTGCTTTCCGTTAATCCTATTCTGATGCATAGCTTGTCCTTGCTACTAATGTTGTTACCTTTACCTGCTATCCTAATGCTTAGTATAGGATGCTAGTGTTCCATCAGTGACCCTACACTCTTGTTCGTCTGCCATGCTATACTACTGGGCCGTGATCACTTCGGGAGATGATCACGGGCATATGATATATACTTATACTGTTACATTACTTATGATACTGTTCGAAGATGGGGGCTGAAGGGGCAGGTGGCTCCATCCAGGTAGTGGTGGGCCTGAGTTCCCGACGGCCCCCGACTGTTACTTTAAGGCAGAGCGACACGACAGGTTGAGACCACCTAGGAGAGAGGTGGGCCTGGCCCTGGTCGGCGTTCGCGGATACTTAAACACGCTTAACGAGATCTTGGTATTTGATCTGAGTCTGGCCACTGGCTTATACGCACTAACCATCTACGCGGGGACAGTTATGGGCACTCGACGTCATGGTATCAGCCGAAGCCTTCGTGACGTCAGCGACTGAGCGGCGCGCGCCGGGTTGGACCGCGTAACACAACTTCCTTTGTAATGGAGGTTGCTAGGTCTGCTCACCGGCCGCGTACGCAACGTGCAGGTGTGCAATGGGCGATGGACCCAGACCCCTGCGCGCATAGGATTTAGACCGACGTACTGACCTCTCTGTTGTGCCTAGGTAGGGCTGCGACGTGTTGATCTTCCGAGGCCGGGCATGACCCAGGAAAGTGTGTCTCGCCAAATGGGATCGAGCGTGTTGGGTTATGTGGTGCACCCCTGCAGGGAAGTTAATCTATTCGAATAGCCGTGATCTTCGGTAACAGGACGACTTGGAGTTGTACCTTGACCTTATGACAACTAGAACCGGATACTTAATAAAACACACCCTTCCAAGTGCCAGATACAACCGGTGACCGCTCTCTCACAGGGCGACGAAGGGAGGATCATCGGTTAGGATTATGCTACACGATGCTACTTGGTGAACTTACCTTCTGCTCTCTTCTACATGCTGCAAGATGGAGGTGGCCAGAAGCGTAGTCTTCGATAGGACTAGCTATCCCCCTCTTATTCCGGCATTCTGCAGTTCAGTCCACATATGATACCCCTTTTCCATTTGATACTAATGCATACATATGTAGTGTAGCTCCTTGCTTGCGAGTACTTTGGATGAGTACTCACGGTTGCTTTGCTCCCCCCTTTTCCCCTTTCTATACCCGATTGCTGCGACCAGACGATGGAGCCCATGAGCCAGACGCCACCGTCGACGACGACTCCTACTACACTGGAGGTGCCTACTACTACGTGCAGCCCGCTGACGACGACCATGAGTAGTTTAGGAGGATCCCAGGCAGGAGGCCCGCGCCTCTTTCGATCTGTATCCCAGTTTGTGCTAGCCTTCTTAAGGCAAACTTGTTTAACTTATGGTTGTACTCAGATATTGTTGCTTCCGCTGACTCGCTTATGATCGAGCTCTTGTATTCGAGCCCTCGAGGCCCCTGGCTTGTTATATGATGCTTGTATGACTTATTTTATTTGTAGAGTTGTGTTGTGATATCTTCCCGTGAGTCCGTGATCTTGATCGTACACGTTTGCGTGTATTATTAGTGTATGATTGAATCGGGGGCGTCATAGTGGACCTCCATAAATCCACAAGCAAAGATCCAGAAGGAGACATGAACCGTAATTGTGCTAGTTGCGTGGATGTTGTAGAAGCACAAAAATGATATTGCGTTTAATGGAGCGATTCCTTCCATGAGTGAACTTCTCAAGAAGATCGATTTAGAAGGGAAGACTAGAGGACGATCGGACTGTTGCGAGAGGTGTGATCGCTTCGGATTAGAGTAGATGAGTGGGCTAGTAGTGAGTCATTCGCATGTCAAACATTGGCTAAGCTAGGTGTGGCTAAGTTGTAAAACTATCTGTCTTAGACATTTTCTATCTATGATCTCGAACCTTTGACGTATCTTGGAAAAGTGCAGAACGCCTAATTTGTTCATGTTATGGAGACAAAAAAGACAAGCAGCTAGTCATGAACAGAGCACCACTTGCCATCTATAGAAACATTATCACTAGACACTTAGGTCCTGATTTGGTGTCATGTAATTTGATACTCAATCGTTCACAAACACACTGCATGAATGTCTAGTAGTGACGGGCGTAAAAAGCCCAGCAATGGCGGGTCAGGCTTCCAGGGACGCTCGCCACTGCTATAATGGCATCAGTGGCGGGCGCGCATCCGCCAGTGGTATAGTCTTTGCAGTGGCCGACGAGCTACTTTGCCCGCCACTGCTTATATTGTTAGTTGTGGCGGGCATTCTATGGCACCCGCCACAACTACTTGTTTAGCCGTCAGCCCTGCCAATTGCGACCAAACAGCGACCAATACACATTACAACATACAAATAACATAAGTGAACATGCTCATTACATTTAACATAATAATAATCTAAACTTCATACAAATAGATTATGCATTAGAGTATAACAATTCACATCGCATCATTAGTACACATACATATAAGAACTCATGATAACAACAACACCATAATGACAATGAACTGGATAAAGATAATCAAATTCTTTACTCGTTCACTTGTCCACACGGTGTTGCATACTTCATAGTTGATCTTCTCTTTGCGGACGTATTTGCCATAATGATCCTTAGCTTCTTTTTTAGTCTTATATCCTTAGTAGCAGCTGTTTTTGTAACCATCCACTTGTTTCTTGCATATCACTCATGAATCATAAACTCTTGGATTCCTTCCGGTGTACACCACATACCAGTTCCACTTCATCTACGAAGATAAATAAACAAGTTAACAAGTCAGTTTCATACTTATCCACTCACATAGAGCAAAGTCACGTCACAATCTTCATAGCATCATAGACAATACAAATGACCACGTTGTAGTTCATTGGTAGTTTGGAAGCAAAAGTTTAGCTCTACACTACTAGGGAAAACCCTAGCAGTAGCGCGGGTATTTTCCCTATCAGTAGCGCGGGTGGACGCGCTACTGATAAGGCGCTACAGCTAACGTGTAGCAGTAGCGCCTGTCGTCCTACGCTATTGCTATACATGGCTAGCAGTAGCGCGCTTTAGTTCAGAGCGCTGCTGCTAATATCTATAGCGCTTTTTAGCAGGAAGCGCTACTGGTAAGGGAGTGCTACTGCTAACTTTGTTCCCCTCGCTACTGCTAGTTTTATTAGTTTTTGTTTTTTTTTTCTGCATATTTGTTTTGTATTTGAATAGGCTTTATACAATAATCTTTAGCATCAATAATCTTTAGCATATCATACACATAGAAATGTAATCATAGCATATACATACAAATAGTCTCATCAAATCATGTCATCATCATAATCATCATCCAACACAAAGTGGTCTCTCGTCATCATCTCGAAAATAGCGATACAAGTCTCGATTACTTGCAACTACATCGTCATCCATCTAAACAATGATATACGCGAGAAGAGCTATCACTTTGCGTGAACCTAAACTAACTACTGGCTGTCGCTCGAAAATTGGAAACCGGTACACCTGGGCCTGACATTCCGGCCACTCGTCGTATACTCCTGGCGTAGCACTTCTTTGCCATCGATGATCTATACACTTGCATCGTCACATGAGTCGATGATATGCAACATATATAGTTGAGCAACAGAAAGAGACAGACTTGACAAAAATAGAAGCAACATATCATAAGCATAAATAACAAAGTTCATCGTACCCAAAATGCCCTAACTAGAGTGATCTTCGCTAGTCGAGGAGGACGGTTTAATTACATCACAAATAAAGTTTCGTTGTGCATAATTCAAAGTTTCGTCATACAGATAGTATGGACTAAACGGACACATTTTCATATATCGACAATCACTCCATGTCGTGCCATCCATCCAAGTCAGGGAGATAGTCCCCGAGCTTAGTGAAAGGCTTCAGGTCGATACGCTGAGGGGCTACGCGTGTTCGGACGTCTTCCCGCGACATTTGTCCTTCTTCATAGAACATCCCTGTTTTTTTGACGACCTCCTTCATGATGATTTGGGCAAGTTCACGCTAGATGTGATAGAACTCAGCTCGAAGTCGATGATCCTTGATATCTCCCAAGTTCTTTGCCCATTGCAGAATATGGGCATCGCCGGATGTAGGTGACATGCGAAGGTTCTGGTGATCCCGTCTGTACTCCAGCATGTGGTGTAGGACATAGAATCCATCATTAAGATAATCACTCGGTTGCTGGATGCAGCAGAAGTCGGTCTTATGGTCGAAGGTGGGCCTGCCGTCCCTTTTCTTCTTGTCCTTGACCTCTCCACCCCGTGCGTCGTAGTAAAACATAGTACTGTCGAGAACAGACTTGATGTGGGTGTAATCCTTTTTGTTAATGTTCTTCGACGAGTCCAAGTAAAGAGCGTGGGAGTATCGGGGGTAGAGGATGATGAGGGCGGCGCGCCCGCCGCTGCACAAAATAAGTACACCTCAAATTAGTTAGCCTCAACCGTGCAAATGAATGATTGAAATCAAAGGAAGGATATCCGCGCGGATGACTTACATGGGATGATAAGGCACGAGAATCGCCTCCTTGTCCTTATTGGCGAGCATGAAATTGACTATGTATTCCCTCACGTATTCACGGTGCTTTGCGCAGACTCCCAAGAAGGCCTCGTGCATGAAGTACGGGTCAGCGACACAGATATGAGGTATCTGCTCAACCCCGATGAGGTAGTTCATGTGCAAAGCATAAAGGCGGACAAACGCAAAATCCATCTTCTTCAAGTGAAACATGTCAAAGATGTAATCGAATCGAAGGAAGAACTTCTCCGCGGGGAATGTGTCGACGTACGACAATCCCCGCGGCACGTTAACCACGTAGAGTGGGTATCCTGTATTTTTTGAGGCGATGTGGCATTTCTCTATCCGCATCACATCGTCATGAAGTCTCCTTAAATTGCCGAATCTGGCCCCTAGCGCTGCTTCAGGTAGGATTGGTTGACCGGGGATATGCCATTTTGCCGCACTGGGGATATCTATACGGTCTTGAACCCGAGGCTGCTGAGGCGGCTGGATCATAGAAGCAGCTTTTTTTGCCTTTCCTCGGTCTCTTCCTAGACTTCTTTACTACCGGAAGGTTGTCCATAATACGTTTAGACTCCGGAGGCGGCAACTCAGGCACCGACTCATGACGCTCAAACCCTAAGGAGGCGCCAGTATTGACATACTGTTGAGTGTCATCATCATCCTCATCCTCATCTATGGCGACATCACCAGCGACTAATGGAGTAGGCGAGGTGTTGATGTTCATACCTAACTGCGTGCTCGTGGGTGTGCTCCCGGCCGCCTCCAGACAAAGCAGACTCTTTGGCCACAACAGGACCCACCCATTGCAACAATCACCAAGCCGCCGTGGGGTCTCGTCGTCATCCCCCACTAGTACCAGAGGAGCCAAATTCTCGTGGCCCGGTTTGACACTGGCCACGGAAACCTTGAAGACTTCCGGGGGGATCGGCCGGCTGTGGAACAATGGTTCCTTCGGCTCCATTATCGACGCCTTCCCCACGTCCACCTTCTGGTCGCCGATGGTGTACAATATGGTGCACGGGGTTTCATCGGCCTGCAAAGAAAAGTCTGCGACGTGAGACATCCGAAAGGCAACGAAAACGGGAGATTATACATTTATTGAAGGGGTCCGGTGTGACAGATACCGTGAGGGCGTCGAGCTCAGCCAAAGACGAAGCACCGTCGAGCACGTCCGCTGCCGGAGCCAGTGCTGGAGCAGGTGCGGGAGCCGGTGCTGGAGCAGGTGCAGGAGCCGGTGCAGGAGCCGGTGCGGGAGCAGGTGCAGCTGCAGGTGCTGGTGCAATGCTAGTCGAGCTGCTCCTGAGGAAGTCAGCAAGGGAAAAGTCTGCTGCATTTTTTTCTGGATTTTGCCTACTCCAATTGAAAACGGCCGGAACCAAGGTAGTAGACATATCTACAAGCACCTGTTTTGCGGCAGCTAGCGCTGTTGCGACTGTTTTAGATGATTTCTTTTCAACCGCAATCTCAACCTTCTTGTCTCTTGTCGATGTTTTCTTCAGTTAACCTTCTCCAATCTCCGATGTGACAGGTGGACCCAGCAACATCAACTGTTGATCGTTGGCTTCCCTAAAAAATTCCTCTGCCGCCAGGTACACGTTGTCGCAGTCACCAGAACCCTATCCTTCATCATTGCTAGCCATGTTTCCTACGATTAAATCTAGTCAATTAATTCTAGACCTAATAAACTGATGCTTCGGTCGTGGCGAGGGAGGCAGTGGTGGCGAGGGAGGCAGGGGCGTCTCCGGTGACGGCGAGGAAGGCAGTTGTGGCGAGGGAGGCAGGGCGTCGATGGTGGCTCCGCTGGCGCCAAGGGCGGCTCCGGTGGCGTTGATGAGGCCGCGCAACTCCGGTGGCGTTGACGATGCGCGGCTCTGGTGGCTCCGGGGGCATTGACGTCGGCAGGAGACGGCGGCGAAGTAGGGCGACGGCGAATTGGGGAGACAGCGGCGAAGTGGGGCAAGAGATTTGGGGGAGAAGTGGTGGCCGGGGGGGGGGCGCTTTTGGGTTAAGTCAAACTTAGCGGTAGCGTGTTTCTTTAAAAGCGCTATAGCTAAGTTAGCTATAGCTCTTTTCAGTAAACGCGCTACAGCTATAGCTATGTATTTTCCTTTCCTTATTTCCTTTTCTCTTTCTATAGCGGGGGTCTAAACAAGCGCTACTGCTAAGTTATCTATAGCGCCTCCGATGAACAGACGCTACTGCTATTCCTTTCTCCTTTTTCCCTTTTCATTTATTTTTCTTTACATTTTATTTTTTTCCTTTCTCCTTTTTTTATTTCTTTCATTTTCATTTACTTTTCTATTTGTTTTTCATTTAATTTTCTTTTCATTAACAGTAGCGCGTTTCAAAGTAAACGCGCTGCTAAAATAAACTCAGCGGTAGCGCTCTTTCTAGAAGACCGCTACTACTATATGTAGCCTGTCGGCTTAGTAGTGAGAATTTTAGTAGTAGCGCTTTTAAAACGAGACGCGCTACTGCTACGTTTGTGTCTACAGTGTGTTTATCCAGCACGCGCTACTGCTATTTAGCAATAGCGCCCTTTTTTAACAAGCGACACTGCTAAAGTTCGGTGTATAAGGTTTTCCCTAGTAGTGCTACCATAGCAACTTAGAAATTAAGTTCACACGCATCGATCATATAGATCACGTGAAGGCAGGTCGTGCACTAGTTGTTCAGAAGTAAAAGTTCAGCTTCATCATGAGCTATCCTTGCCTTCCATCATCTTCGTGATCTCGGCTTGGGTGGTCCTCGCATCTTTGACGACTGCTCACGCACTCTCGGCGGCTGCTTGCGCACTCTCAACGGTTGTTCTAGCGCTCCCAGTAGCTGCTCTAGCGCTCTCGAAATATGCTTGAGATCTCTCGATGGCTACTCGAGCACTCTCGACATAAGCGAGCACGATCTTCATGTATTGAGCCACCCCCATGACGATGTCTACGGTAGTAGGAATTCCATCTATGGGTGTAGGAGTCCTAACGAGGCGTCTCCAACTAAATCGCATTGAACATATTGACATTTAGACAAAACATTTACATGTCTTCGTAAGTAGCTCGTCCATACAAAAGTAATAAATTTACAGAAAAATGGCATGACCTTTGATAGAAATTGGACATATTAAGTGCCAGAAATTAAGCAACTTAATCCACGCTTCGCAAAAACATTGGCACTCACTATGAATACCTGCATCATGAAAATAATATTGTACTACATGTTCATCCATTTGTAGTACATTTTGTCTAGCACACGCATTCAAATTTAAGAAATCTACTTATTGGAGATTCAATGGTACATCATACAACAAATGTAACTACACTAATAACATGGTGTACTATATGTTCATCCATATGTAGTACATTTTGTCTAGCACATGCATTCAAATTTAAGACATCTACTTACGAAGATTCAATGTTTCATCATACAACAAATTTTAACTACAGTAATAAAATGTTGCTGATCTACAAATACAATAATGAGAACAACTAAAATCACCATTAACGGAAAGAAGGGAGGTGTGCTTACCGGGCCAGAGTCGGACGGCAGGCTGGACGAGGCCGAGCTCGATGGAAGAGGCGTCGGCAGACGGCGAGTTCGACGGAGATGAGGACGATGTTCGATGCGGAGGAAGGTGCGGGTGACGGTCACAAGGAAGTAGTTCGAGGTAGCGTTGCTCGGCGATGTCGACGAACTGACGGGCGGCATGGGCAATGGGGAAGATTGGGTCCTCGACGCCGTTCGAGGCAATGGACCGCGATCTCGCTGGTGGCGCCGGACGACGCCATGACGCCGGCGACGGCGAGACAGAGGGGAGAAAGAGATGTTTGCTTTTGGAATGAGATCTAACTAGCTGTGGGTGGGTGGGATGCGGTGGATAAGGTCATGTGTAGTAGTGACAGGCACCGAGCAGTGCCCACTGCCACTATATATGTGTAGTAGGCGGCAACATGGCCAAATATAGCTGTGGCGGACAACTGTCAAAGCCTGCCACTACGCACTCTATTTTTTTTTGGAACAGTTTGGTGAGTGGGTACTCAAATATAGCTGTGGCGGGCGCTTAGTCGAACCTGCCACAACTATGCAATGGACCAGTGGAGGGCATGTACTATGCCCGCCACAGCTGCTTGTCAGCTATGAAAGAATTAGAAATCGTATAACTGTGGCGGGTTCTCGGTCGAGCTGTCGGCAAAAAAGACAAATTTGAGATCTCTGAAAAAGTTTATTGTTTTGCACTGTTCAGACCTGATTTTGGGCCAGTTCTTTTTGGCGATTCTCCCAGAATCACCCCCCTCCCTAGCTTCTCCCAGAATCGCCACTTCATATTTTTTTTACAATCCTATCTAGTTAGGGTCTAATTAGCTAGGATTGTAAAAAACATATGGAGTGGTGATTCTATAAGAAGCTGGGAGGGGGGTGATTCTGGTAGAATCGCCCAAAAGAACTGGCCTTTTGTCATTTTTGCTAAGAGCTCGTTAGATGTCCGGATGTGCTGAATTTTTGCATGCACATCACGCACTCAACCACCTTTCACAACATTTTTTTTGGAATTTTCTGTTTTTTCTAGTATTTGTTTTGAATTGACTATTCACAGGTTGTAGATGAGCTCGGGAGCCGAATTGGATATTCGGCATGCAACCATCTTTATTAATGTACTCACTCGAGTCTAACAAAATGAATACAAAGATCAACCCAAAGCCACCTTTGAGGTGAATAAAATCGCTACAACTACAAGTATAAAGATGTGCCATGACCACATCAACGAACGCCATCTAATCCAGTGGCCTCAAGAAGCCGCTCGCCTAGCAAGCTGAGAGTACCAACCGGTCTAGGCGTCCCACAACATGCACCACATGCACACGCTCTAGGATCCACCGCCGCCATCTTCCGCCATCCCATCTTAATGAGGCATCATTGCATAGATCTTGCCAGTCCCATCTACCATCGACGTCACCATGATGCCAGACAACACCACTAGCCTGCGTGTGTCCATCAAACCATGTCCAACCCTGAGACTCCACTGCTCCACGCTGCCGAGATCCATCGTTGTCGCTGTGGTAGATGCAACATTGTTCCTCCTCTTCCCCCCTCCAGTGAGTGCCTGCTCCAAAATGATGCCCCCAAGAGGGAGTACGGTCTTGAAGGCCCCATCATGGTCCGATCCGGGAATCCAGATCTAGGTTTCCCCCGAAGCAGTCAGAACGAGGTGACGATGATTTCAACCGGCGATGCCTTCAACAAGGAGATGGCGTCCAAGACTCTGTCGGTACTAAAATTGGCTGATCTCGGGTAGGGGGTCCCGAGCTGTGGATCTAGGGACGATGGGCAACAGGAGACAAGGAAGACGATGTTTAACCAGGGTTGGGCCCTCTCGAAGAGGTAAAACCCTACGTCCTGCTTTAATTATACTGATGATGGAGTATTGAGTACATGTTGATCTACCCCGAGATCGTATATTGTGTTTTTTTGACAGAAAGACTGTAAGGGAACCCCCTACAGTATAATTGGTGCAACAAACCCAAATTGCAAGTACCATGCCTTGAACCTGGGTGGGTGGGAAGGCATCAGCCCCTTTCCACCACTAGGCCATGCCTTAGTCTGCGATCGTATGTTGTGTTCTAAACCCTAAGGCTGGTAATTATGATTGTGTCCCTACGGATTAAACCCTCCGGCTTATATAGGCACCAGGGGTATCTAGGGTTACATATGGTCGGTTTGCCAACTAGGAATAAACACGCCGATAGTTTGAGTTGTCCTTGAAGTATACGCCAAGTCTTCAGCGGTGTCCATCTTGATCACTCCAGGATTCGTGGGTTCCGGAGTCCATCCTTATGGAGATCGGTGGGCCGTAGGCTCGGCCCATGGATTGTGGGTCACATAGGTTGGTACCCCCTAGTCCAGGACACCGCCAGTAGCCCCTGAACTTGTCTTCGAAGCCGAGGATAGAAGTTCCATACTCGGACCAATGTTTTTGGCTTAAAGTCTTCGGCTTGGAAGGCAAGGCAAGTTCTTTCTCTAGCTGGCTTTCACTCAGATCCAAAATCTTTCTCATCCAAAGCAATTTCGGGCTTCTCCTTAACGGGATTGCCCGCCAACCACATGTTTAAAAGTCATACTTCGGCATCCGAAGTCATGAGATAGGTTAGCCCAAAGGCTTGCCGCATAGGTGTGAACAGTGTTTTTTTCTAACAACTTTTACCAAACCGTCACAACCTATAGCGCTAACTAAGCCAGTTATTGTAAGTCAAATTGTGGCCCGAGGCAGCTTTCTCATTGGTGTGTCTCATCAATGCAGAGATCGTGCTCCATTTTTAAGGGATATCATCAACGAATTGTTCACCCAATGCGTGCATAACGACACAGAAGGTTGGAATGTGTCGATTCATACGACACAGTAAGGGGACTCTTGGTCTTTTACTGACCTATAAAAGCAAAGGGTCACAATCCTCCTTTCCCCCACACTTCCATCTTGCGCCATTGCTTACAGCCTCCAGATCTCTTACTGCAAGAAATGTGTCAACTTGCGACCATCGATATTGGTCACTGAATTGTCATTTTTTTTCATTTGTGACCTTTTTGTGACCAAAAACAGTTGGTCAAAAGCTGATCATCTTTATTGAAACTTAACGACCTTTGTTCTGAAATGGTCATAGAAGATAACGACCAAAATGAAAGGTCGTTGGTGCAACGACCAATTATTTTGGTCACTGGCAATCTGCCCACGCCATGTCGAATCCGATGTGGCAAGCTGACCTGGTAAAATTGCGACCAAATGAAAAGGTCGTTGATTAGAATCAGCCCGGTCCAGTGTAGGCGTCTATATGGGCCGAGCCCAGTAATTCAACAATTTATGTTTTTCCATGTTCAACTAAATGGGCCAAGCCCAATTTTACAACCTTTTTTCTTTTTTGGGCCGTTTCCTTTTTCTAGTAAATTTCTTTTTTTGTTGGCCTTTTCATTTTGTTTTTTATAACTTTCAGCATTATTATTATTATTTTCACTATTAAACTAAAATAAACAATTTCACAACATCATCTATTGGGCTATAGCCTTTTCAGGCGCAATACAACTTTAAGCATAGAAAATTGAAAAACAGATATTTAACCCATATATACTGTTGAGAAATTTTTATAATTTTGCTGTCAAAGTAGCATCTACACAGGAATACAATTTTGCTGTCAAAGCAACATTTCAAACGTACATCTTCGTGACATCGTACATAAAAACCAGCAATAAAAGATTACAATATGCCATATGGCTCAGATCACATAACACATGACCTGCAGGTTCAAATGACCCCAACAACGAAAAAAGATAATCAGCACAGCGTACAATCTGCACATTCAAAGAGAACAAACTATATGTCAAAAGAGAACTAAACAGAAAATAGCCACTAAAAGAAAGCAGATAGTATATTCAATAATTACTACAGATTTGCTCGCTAGATACACGCACGCACGCATGCATGCACGCACGCACTTTGCATATACTTTTGGAAGGAACTGCATTTTCAAGTAAACTACAGAGTTATATCAAGACCAAGATACCCGACGGTAGGAAATCTGCATGTTGGCGGCGGACACACATGCTGCATGGCCATGATCTTGCATGCGCAACACCTCACATTCATGTTCAGGAAAGGAGGAGGGACGAGCGATTTGCGGCGAGCTATATACCCACTTGAGTTGTCCTGGAGGATACGCATTCCTGAAGGACACTAAAAGTAGAGGTGTTATTTTGGACAATAAGCTCTGAGACAACATTGTAGTCTATTAATGTAAAAGAAGTTATTATCAGGTTAAGACTCCTTAGTTTAGTGATAATTTTCTCATACAATTTTATTTCAACTTAACAATATCCAGAATCAAGCAAGGAACTAAACATCAGCAGCAAAAAGATGATAAACCGCATCAATCAACAAGATAATGGCTGTATGATTTGTTCTTCAGGAACTTGGACAACCAATCGACCAAAAAAGTTCATGGAGCTCCACAATAAAAATCCCATGACAGTTAGTTACTATTTGCTTCAATAAATGAATGCCATAAACATTGTACTAACATCCTTTGCTAACACTGCTAGGCTGCTAGCTGTGTGTGTTCATCCATCCATCCATCCATGGACCTAACTAATGTTATTTGTATCTCTAGACTAGAATCAAATGATCATTAGTGTTATTATTAACTTGATGGTGGCATCTTCTAGTATGGTACAGATTTCACACAAGACATGAAAAATAGATGAGGCAAGCAACATCAAACAACACAGTCATAATCGAATTATGCATAAAAACTGAACCAATACAATGCTGCTATGTTGTGGCCATAACAATTGCAATTGATGCCCACTTCATATTAGATCTGCAAGGAGTAGAAGGAGGGGTGGAGCTCACCATGTCAGGGGGTTGGAGGAGGGAAGGAGGGCATCATGTAGCAGCAACTTCTCCTCATGAGAGCAACCTGCACAAAACAGAGCCTTCAACATGTTTAGATCGGGAAGAGAAAAAAGACGGAACAAAAATAGAACCTATTCCCTCATTCTTCCCCTATTCTTCCTATTTCTATTTTTCTCCTCGGTGTTGTTGAACCAACCAACCTAGCATAATCTTGGATGATCTGCGAGCTAGACTTGGGTGGATAATCAAGCTTGAACAATGCATGAAATGCTTGTTGGTATTGTCGGATATCTATCTCCATCCTGACTGAGTATGGTTTGGTGCTGCAGGCATGTGATTTGTTTGCAGTAGGTATCCTGGGTAAAGTAGAGTATGTTGTGGATGTGTGGTCTTTTGTGATTGTGGATGTGCATGTTGCAGAGGCAAAGGGTTTGGGTTGATAACTTGGTACATACACAGAGGTACAAGGTTCATAAAATGATGTATGTGCAAGCTGCAAGTTGACATTAATTCAATTCATCCAGAGGAAGCAGAGTGACAAGACAAACAAACTAGGTAGGCAGCCATCGAACTACACTCAGACACCAACAACCATGAGCACTAACCAAATCAACCAAATTATGTATCGCTTCAGTATGTACCATGTGATGTACTGTAACACTCACTCTCCATCTCTATCTAGAGCAAAGTGGCAAATTGCAAGTGAACAATAGTTCAACCAGAGCAGAGCGGCAAAGCAATCAATCAATCAATCAATCAATCTATCAATCTATCTATCTACCTATCTATCTATCTATCTATCTATGTATCAATCAATCAATCTATCAATCTATCTATCTATCAATCCATCCATCCATCCATCCATCCATCCATCCACCCACCCACCCACCCACCCACCCACCTATCTATCTATCTAAGTAGAGTACATTTGAACACCAACAGCCGTAAGCACCAACCAAATCAATCAATCTAAGCACACTCAAAAAAATTCAGAGCAAGCAAGCAAGCTCAAAACAATCGTTGATCAAAAAACTGAATTCATCAGGTAGCCATGGTTATGGTTCCTTGAGCAGCTCGACGAGGTAGTCCCTGGATCGGAGGTAGCATGTGAGGGAGAAGCTCTGATAGAAGAGCTCGTACATGTAGAGGTTTAGAGATGCCAGCCTCATGTATCGCTCCATACTCAACCTATCGTACAGCGCCAGGACCACCAGAGCACCGACGATAACTGAAACTGAACCAACAAGTTATTTCAGTCAGAGTTGAACCAAAATTCGTATTTAATCATGCCTAAAATACATCCTGATCCACATCCACATCACACACCAAATTGACATAGAAAGCAGGGGAGTAGGTCGCTGTACCAAACCCATCACCTTGATGGCGTTAGTGGAAGAGCAGAAGCAAAGGAGGGAGGTCCATGGCGTCCCTCCCGAGCACAACACATCACACATTCTTCTCCCATGGTGCCATCCTGGTTGGAAAGAGAGACGAGAAGGGGGTCAGATAGAGAGCAGAAGAAGAAAAGATGTATCGAGTTGATTTTATCCACCTTCAGATCCGCCATATGGAGTTGCTGCATGTAGGGGTGGGCATAAAAAACCGAGCATCAAAAACCGTACCTAATAAACCGGTACCGAACCTGAATTCATAGAAACCAAATACTTCGGTCTGCACTTCGGTTGGCAGTCTTGGGAAACCGAAGTTTCTTTGATGATTTCGGTTGCGTGCCTCTGGAACCCGAAGTACCGAATACACCGAAGTAGTACTCTGTTTTTTAGGTAACGATGTACTACTCTATAGTTTTTTGAGAATATACGTGGAGAGAGAGAGAGGCCCAACTGCTCTTAATAACTTCACAACCCCACAGCCCAATCCGCTCTATTGTTTTGACCTCGAGTAGTCCACTACGATAAAACAATCCTCCATATCCCCTGTCGCACCGTACTCCAGCACCGCTATTCCCATCCATCCTTATCTCTTGTAGTAACCCTCGCCGCCCCTTCTCGTTGATTCGCAGTCGCAGCCCCATCTCGCCAGTTCAATGCGGCCATGAGTGGCACCCATAGCTGGACCAGTAGGACGTCCGGGTGGAACTCATCAAGGAGCCAGGCGTGCTTGACGACAGGTCCGTTTGACCGCCCGATTCTGGTTAACTCCAGGCTACCGCTAGTCGGAACAGCTCCCTACCGATTCCCCCCGCTGCTCCGGCTTGCTCCTCCGCCTGCACGCGGGGGTCTTTGAGCTCGGAGACGACCTGGAGCAGCTCGCCCTCGGCACTGCCTGCACGCGGCGGGTCGTTGAGCTCAGAGACGGCCTTGAGCAACTCCCTTGGCTCTGCCTGTGCGTGGCGGGTCATTGATCGGCCGACGAGGAGTACCCCCACTCCGTGGCCCCGACGAAAAGTGATGAGGACATCAATACCATTGTTACACCCACAGCCCCTACTGTTACATATACTGGACCAATTACTAGAGCTCGCGCACGCCAATTAAATTACCAGGTACTTTCGTTTCTTGGTAATGATTCTAATGTTCATGAGATTATGATGCTGCCTAAATTGGATACATTTGTTTTGCTTTCAAATGAAGGGCCTAGCTTGGAGAAGGATGAACATTGGAGCAAGAACACGCATGGAGTTGATGGCATGCGCAAGGGGATTAAGAACGGAGTTACAAGTGATGATTTCAGGACTTTGAAGCCGCCATAAGGAGTGCATGAAGGCATGGACGAAATATACAAGATGCCACTTCATAATATTCGTCCATAGACTATTCTAGGTGCTGCGTCACCTTATTAATGGGCCAGGCCCATGTAATTTCGAAATACTTAAGTATAGGCTATTTTTAGAGTCCGTATGTGTGGGGAAACAAGAGTTAGGGTTGGTTTCGGACCCCACCCTCAAGGGCCACGAAATTCCCCTCTCTTCCTCCATATATACAGCCCTTAGGGCGTCGTTTAGACTTTGGGTTTTGTTTAGATTAAAAGTTCGCCATAGCTGCAACTTCTCGTACTTCGTTTGTGTCCAACGACCAGACCAAGACGTCACAGAACCCCACCTTGATCAATAAAGCTTTCATCTTATATTCGCAATATCCAGATTGCAATCTCAGTTTCTTGCTTGTTCTTCGTTTGCTCGCAGGAAACAGGCCCTTGTGGTCAGGTTGATCGTGCTCCGGCGTGGTCAATAACCCCTCGGAAGTTGGTTTAGCGATTGCTAAGGCGCGACGTCTCGCACGTTCGTAGTCGGATCGTCAAGGTCGACTCCCACAGAAAATGATAGCCACCATCTCATCGAAACATCAGGACACCTTTGCGTCTATCAAGTGGTATCAGATTTCCAGGTTGCTCGGTGAGATTTTTACAGTTTTTCGTAGATTAGATCGAGTCTGTTCTTCATACCTACAGTCCACGAAAAAGCCACAAAAAAAATTAGGGTTAGTTCATCATATCCGAACCAATCTGAGCCTTTGCATAATCTTTTTAGGGTTTTTGCTTTGTTGAATTTGCGGTTGCATCGTCGTGTCAAGTTGCTGGTCTTAGAGTCTAGTCTTTTAGAGTTTCGAGTTCTGGACATCAGTTGTCACGCCGCCGCCGCACCATCATCATCGCCCATCTACCACTTTTGCTTATCCGCCACCGCTCTGAATCCTTATCCATATACCACTACCAATCCGTATCCATATACCACCATCAATCTCTATCCATATACCACCACCGCTACCACATACCACCACCGCTGCCATATACCACAACCATATATCCACCACCAATCCGAGTTCTTCTCATATTAGGTTTGTTCTTGAGATCAATCTCAATTCCGATTCGTGTTTCCTTGCCTGCGTAGGTCTCGAAAAAAAAAGAGTCTGGAGACCCCCGGGCAGTTTTTAGGCCAAAATTTTCACGGGCAAAAATATTTTTTCCCTATCCTATTTTTAGGCTTTTCTGAGTCTTTTGAGCCACGTGCCATCATAGTGATTTTTTGTCGCACTTTTTCGTCGTCGCTGCCCTGATTTCCGAAAAAAAAAGTGAAAAAAAAAATTTCGTGCCCATCCTATCAGTTTGACGAGGGAAGAGTTTTGAGACACTCGCCATTATAGTATTTTTTTCGCAAAAAAAAGAGGAGCGCAAAAAAAAAAGAGGAGCGCAAAAAAACGCGAAAAAAAAAGTTCCAGAGTGTGCTTTTCCCTTATTTACGTGCAGCGCCGTGATTTTGTTAGTGTTCTAGGCTCGCGTCTCTAGCACGGTCTAGCCTAGGACCAGCACAGTACCATCGTTGAGCGTTTATTCAACTTTGCATCTCTGAATTGATTATTGCTGACCCTTTTTGCTACCATACTATAAGCCTTCCCAGCTCCACATACCTCTACGTCGTGCGTTTGACTCTCCCTGGCAATCGCTCTATCCAAGCTTTTGAGAGTTTTGACTACAACGGTTGCCGATCACCGCCTGCTGCTGGGTAAGAACTGGTAAGAATTTGAGATTTGCTTGACGGATTTGTGACACCCGCCACCACCACCTCTTGTTAGTATTCTGTAGGATCATATTCTTGTGTGTTTTCTATTGTTGCTAACCATGGCAGGATCACAAGCCGACGAGACTGACTGGGAGAACATGACGAATCAGGAGTTGCATGATAAATTTCAGCAAATGATGAATGGACAGGTGCAGGATGTGCTAAACAGATTTGAAGAGGCCATGGAGAAGATTGATGACATGGAGAAGATGTTCGAAACAAAGCTCGATAACAGGTTTAATGAATTGCTCGCGCGTCTTCCACCACCACCACCGGCTGCACCTAACGCACCTCTACAACAACAACAACGACGACTACCTACACATCGTGAAACAGCCCTTCGCCGAGCGAGCCGTCTCCCTCTTGCACCTGGCCAAACTGTTGGTGCTGCTGTTGCTACTTCTGTGGCTCCTGCTGCTGATGCGGATGAGGATGATTTTGCTGGCGATTACGAGGATGAGGTTGATCAAAATCAGAACTACGTGCCACCACCAGCACAGCAACCATCAGGTCGTCCACATGCAAATAATGGCAATGGTAGGGCTCACCCTCAGGTACGAGATCATGACCATCTCCCTAAACTAAAATTGAATATTCCACCATTTGAGGGTAGATATGTTCCTGATATATATCTTACTTGGGAGTTAGAAACTGAACAACGCTTTACATGTTTACAATATCCCGAGGAGAGACGTGTTCCTGCTGCTGTTTGTGCATTCACTAGTTTTGCATGTGTTTGGTGGTCTGAGCATTGTAGATTATATCCCATTCCTGCTACTTGGGCTGCTTTGAAAACTGCTATGCGTACTCGTTGGGTTCCACCATATTATCAACGTGAATTACTTCAAAAATTGCAGCGCTTAAGACAGGGAAAAAATTCTGTAGAAGAATATTATCAGGAATTACAAACTGGCATGATTAGATGTGGTATTGTTGAGGAGAATGAAGCTATGCTTGCACGTTTTATGGGTGGATTAAATAGAGAGATTCAGACGATTCTAGAGTATAAGGAGTATACTAATATCACTCGTTTATTCCATCTTGCTTGTAAAGCTGAACGTGAAGTGCAGGATCGACAGGCATTGGCGCGGACTAACTTTTCTGCAGGTCGACCTTCTTCATGGACACCACGTGCATCATCTACTTCCACACGTTCTGCTACACCGGCGCCTCCGTCGGCTGCCACCTCCAACCGTGATACAATAAAGCAGGCACAATCACCACTATCTGCCAAGAGCACACCTTCTGGGCCTGCAAAGAGCTCTTCTTCATCCATGGCATCAACAGGGCAAACACATGATATTATTTGTCGACGTTGCAAGGGTGGAGGTCATTATGCGAGAGAATGCCCATCTAAGCGTGTGATGATTGTTACTGAGGATGGTGGGTATGAGTCCGCTAGTGACTATGATGAGGAGACTTTGACTCTTATTACACGTGACGAACACGGTGGAGACGATTCTGATCATGAGACGCAATACATGGCTCCTGAAGATGCTGACAGGTATGACTGTTTAGTTGCTCAACGTGTTTTGAGTGTGCAGGTTACACAAGCTGAGCAAAATCAGAGGCATAATTTGTTCCATACAAAGGGAGTTGTGAAGGAACGTTCTGTTCGCGTGATCATAGATGGAGGGAGTTGCAACAACTTGGCTAGCATCGCGATGGTGGAGAAGCTATCTCTCACCACAAGACCACATCCACATCCTTACTACATCCAATGGTTCAACAACAGCGGCAAGGTTAAGGTAACACGTACTGTTCGTGTGCATTTTAGTATCTCTACATATGCTGATTATGTTGATTGTGATGTGGTACCAATGCAAGCATGTTCCTTATTACTTGGTAGACCATGGCAATTTGATAAAAATTCTATTCACCATGGTAGAAACAATCAGTATACTCTTGTTCATAAGGATAAAAATATTACTTTGCTTCCTATGACTCCTGATTCTATTTTGAAAGATGATATTAATAGAGCTAATAAAGCAAAACAGGAGAAAACTAAGAGTGAAAATCAGATTGTGGCAAAAGAATTTGAGCAACAAATGCAGCCTAATAATCATAAACAATCTAGTGTTGCTTCTGAAATTAAGTTGAAAAGTGCATGTTTACTTGCCACCAAATCTGATATTGACGATCTAGATTTTAGCAAATCTGTTTGCTATGCTTTTGTGTGCAAAGAGGCATTATTTTCATTCGAGGACGTGCCTTCCTCTTTGCCTCCTGCTGTCACTAACATTTTGCAGGAGTTCGCCGACGTCTTTCCACAAGACGTGCCACCGGGATTACCACCTATTCGCGGGATTGAGCATCAAATTGACTTAATTCCCGGTGCATCGTTACCCAACCGTGCACCATACCGTACCAATCCAGAGGAGATGAAGGAGATTATGCGTCAAGTACAAGAACTGCTCGACAAAGGTTATATACGCGAATCCCTTAGTCCTTGTGCTGTTCCTATCATTTTAGTGCCGAAAAAGGATGGTACGTCGCGTATGTGCGTTGATTGTAGAGGCATTACTAATATTACTATTCGTTATCGTCATCCTATTCCTAGGCTAGATGATATGCTTGATGAATTGAGTGGCTCTACAATATTCTCCAAAGTTGATTTGCGTAGTGGTTACCATCAAATTCGTATGAAATTGGGAGATGAATGGAAAACAGCATTTAAAACTAAGTTTGGATTATATGAGTGGTTAGTCATGCCTTTTGGGTTAACTAATGCACCTAGTACTTTCATGAGGTTAATGAACGAAGTTTTACGTGCTTTCATTGGACGATTTGTGGTAGTTTACTTTGATGACATATTGATTTATAGCAAATCTTTGGAGGAACATTTGGAACATTTACGTGCTGTTTTTATTGCTCTACGTGATGCACGTTTGTTTGGTAACCTTGGAAAGTGCACCTTTTGCACCGACCGAGTATCTTTTCTTGGCTATGTTGTTACTCCACAGGGAATTGAAGTTGATAAAGCCAAGATTGAAGCTATTGAGAGTTGGCCGCAGCCCAAAACGGTCACACAAGTGAGGAGTTTCCTTGGCCTCGCTGGTTTCTATAGGCGTTTTGTGAGAGATTTCAGCACCATTGCCGCACCTCTCAACGAGCTTACAAAGAAGGATGTACCTTTTGTTTGGGGTACCGCACAGGAAGAAGCCTTCACGGTATTGAAAGATAAGTTGACACATGCTCCTTTACTCCAACTTCCTAATTTCAATAAGACTTTTGAGCTTGAATGTGATGCTAGTGGAATTGGATTAGGAGGTGTGTTATTACAAGATGGAAAACCTGTTGCATACTTTTCTGAAAAATTGAGTGGGCCTAGTCTGAACTATTCTACTTATGATAAAGAATTATATGCTCTTGTTCGGACCTTAGAAACATGGCAACATTATTTATGGCCCAAGGAATTTGTTATACATTCTGATCATGAATCTTTGAAACACATTAAAAGTCAAGCAAAACTGAACCGTCGACATGGTAAATGGGTTGAATTCATTGAGACTTTCCCTTATGTGATTAAACACAAGAAGGGTAAAGAAAATGTTATTGCTGATGCCTTGTCTCGTCGTTATACTATGCTTTCACAACTTGACTTTAAAATATTTGGTTTGGAGACCATCAAAGATCAATATGTTAATGATGCTGAATTTAAAGATGTATTGCAGAATTGTAAGGAAGGGAGAACTTGGAACAAGTTCGTTCTTAACGATGGATTTGTGTTTCGTGCTAACAAGCTATGCATTCCAGCTAGCTCCGTTCGTCTTTTGTTGTTGCAGGAGGCGCATGGAGGAGGATTAATGGGACACTTTGGCGTCAAGAAGACGGAGGATATACTTGCTACACATTTCTTTTGGCCAAAGATGAGACGGGATGTTGAGCGTTTTGTTGCTCGCTGCACTACATGTCAAAGAGCTAAGTCACGACTCAATCCTCATGGTTTATATATGCCTTTGCCTGTACCTAGTGTTCCTTGGGAGGATATATATCTGGACTTTGTTTTGGTTTACCTCGAACAAAGAAGGGGAGGGATAGCATATTTGTTGTCGTGGATAGGTTCTCGAAAATGGCACACTTTATACCATGTCATAAAAGCGATGATGCTGTTAATGTTGCTGATTTGTTCTTTCGTGAAATTATTCGCTTACATGGTGTGCCAAATACTATTGTTTCAGATCGTGATACTAAATTTCTTAGCCACTTTGGAGATGTTTATGGGCTAAGTTGGGGACTAAGCTGCTTTTTAGTACTACTTGTCACCCCCAAACTGATGGAAAACCTGAAGTAGTCAATTGAACATTGTGTACTATGCTTAGGGCTGTTTTGAAGAATAACAAGAAAATGTGGGAAGAATGCTTGCCTCATATTGAATTTGCTTATAATCGTTCATTGCATTCTACTACTAAGATGTGCCCTTTTGAAATTGTGTATGGTTTCCTACCTCGTGCACCTATTGATTTGTTGCCTCTTCCATCTTCAGAGAAGGTTAATTTTGATGCTAAAGAACATGCTGAATTGATTTTAAAAATGCATGAGTTAACTAAGGAAAACATTGAGCGTATGAATGCTAAATATAAACTTGCTGGAGATTAAGGGTAGAAAACATGTTGTGTTTGCACCTGGAGATCTTGTTTGGTTACATTTGCGTAAAGATAGATTTCCTAATCTGCGCAAATCAAAGCTAATGCCACGTGCTGATGGTCCTTTTAAGGTTTTAGAGAAAATAAATGATAATGCATATAAACTTGAGCTACCTGCAGATTTTGGGGTTAGTCCCACTTTTAACATTGCAGATTTGAAGCCTTATTTGGGTGAGGAAGATGAGTTTCCGTCGAGGACGACTTCATTTCAAGAAGGGGAGGATGATGAGGACATCAATACCATTGTTACACCCACAGCCCCTACTGTTACATATACTGGACCAATTACTAGAGCTCGCGCACGCCAATTAAATTACCAGGTACTTTCGTTTCTTGGTAATGATTCTAATGTTCATGAGATTATGATGCTGCCTAAATTGGATACATTTGTTTTGCTTTCAAATGAAGGGCCTAGCTTGGAGAAGGATGAACATTGGAGCAAGAACACGCATGGAGTTGATGGCATGTGCAAGGGGATCAAGAACGGAGTTACAAGTGATGATTTCAGGACTTTGAAGCCGCCATAAGGAGTGCATGAAGCCATGGACGAAATATACAAGATGCCACTTCATAATATTCGTCCATAGGCTATTCTAGGTGCTGCGTCACCTTATTAATGGGCCAGGCCCATGTAATTTCGAAATACTTAAGTATAGGCTATTTTTAGAGTCCGTATGTGTGGGGAAACAAGAGTTAGGGTTGGTTTCGGACCCCACCCTCAAGGGCCACGAAATTCCCCTCTCTTCCTCCATATATACAACCCTTAGGGCGTCGTTTAGACTTTGGGTTTTTTTTAGATTAAAAGTTCGCCATAGCTGCAACTTCTCGTACTTCGTTTGTGTCCAACGACCAGACCAAGACGTCACAGAACCCCACCTTGATCAATAAAGCTTTCATCTTATATTCGCAATATCCAGATTGCAATCTCAGTTTCTTGCTTGTTCTTCGTTTGCTCGCAGGAAACAGGCCCTTGTGGTCAGGTTGATCGTGCTCCGGCGTGGTCAATAACCCCTCGGAAGTTGGTTTAGCGATTGCTAAGGCGCGACGTCTCGCACGTTCGTAGTCGGATCGTCAAGGTCGACTCCCACAGAAAACGATAGCCACCATCTCATCGAAACATCGGGACACCTTTGTGTCTATCAAAAAGCTCCTCGACTCCTTCTGAAGGGAGGGAGGGAGAGCAACTAAGAGAGGGATACCGAGAGAGAGGGCGAGAGAGAGGGAGAGTAAGTTACCAGATCCGAAGCTGCTTGTGACGTCGAGGACGAGCGAGTCCAGATGCGCTGCCAGAGACGGAATGGGCGGGCCTGGCTGGCGACCAGCGGAGGGAACCATGCCGCGTAGAGGGAGGCCGGGCTGTTCATCCCCGATGCTGGATTGTAGGGTGCTCGCTAGGGTTCGCGTGCGGCACTATCTTGGGGTCGAGATCGAGATTGAGAGAGGTGCTAAGGACTGGGGTGGCGGCGGATCTGACTCGGGATGGGAGGTGGCGAGCGGTGAGATGGAGGGTCAATGAAATCATGGTGGTGGTGGCGGTGGCGGGGGAATAAGAAGATAGGGGGCGACGAGACGGTAAGGGTTTGGGAGATGCATTGCGGTGGGGACGAAAACCTAAAAATTGGTTTTCCCGCGCACGCCCTTTGTTCTAAAATTGTGGCACGGATTTGATGGTCCCACAGGCTAGCCTCTGTTTTTAGGTGGGTTTGATTAATTGTGTTACGGAAATGTTAACGCCCACACGTGTGGGCGTTCACCACCCCGACCACACGCAAGCATCACCGTTGGCAGCTCTGTGCACGAATCTTGGAACAAATCGGACGGTTTTTTGCGCCACGTAGGACGAGGCGTGTGTGCGATGTGCGAGTAAGTTCGTCCGCACGTTGGTTGCCATCCCGCGGTCAGCGGTTGCCATCAGAGTCGTGCGGTGGAACTGCAATGCGCCCGCACGCCACGCTTCGACCGCGGTTGACGTCAAACACGTCGCACACCTCTGCCCCCTCTCCCTCACGCTTCCATTTACTCACCCGCACCGCAGTTACTGGCAGAACCCACTCGCATTTCAAACCATCGAAGGAGAAGGCGAGGGGAGAAGGCGACGGCGGAGGCGGAAGATTCGACGGTGTTCGGGGCCGTCGGTGGTGCTCGCCGGAACGGAGCGGCTTCGCCGGAGCGCCTGCGGCCCGGGTTGAAGGTACTGCTCGCTACAACTATCGCAATCCCTTCCTGCATTTTCCCCCCTTCCCTCCCTGTTCGATTCCTCGATCGAGATTCGGAGAGATTCAGGCGATTCGTCGATGCGTCGGCGTTCCCGCCGGCGCCGAAGTCGTCTGCTAGCCGTTTTTGGTTGCACTGGTCAGTTTCGTCGCGGCCGCGGCCGCGGCATCGTCGGCGTGGTTCTGCCTGTTCGGAGGCACGCACTAGTCTTGCCTATGGATTGAGCAGGTGTCTGCCGGGTTGTTTTTGATGCGCGTTGGTTCGATTTTGTGTTTGCAGTCAGTTCGTGGGAGAATTTTGAGGGTGAATTTGAAGTCGAGGTAGTTGCCATTGAACCCTAGATCTAGTTAGTTGGGTTTTGAAAATGCAGTATGAGGCGAACTTGATAGTTACATTAACTATCATGTTTGTGTGACCACTAACTCCCTGAACAAATGAGATAGTTGCCACAAACGTGTTTACCCTTGCGGCAACAAATTACTGAAATGACTGTGTTAGTTGCCACATGTAAGGTTTTGCACAGGGCAACTATTTTCATTCAATGACTGTGATAGTTGCCACACACACGCTCTTCCATGTGGCAACTAAATTTGCTGAAGTACTGTGATAGTTGCCACACACACGCTCTTTTTCTGTGTGGCAACTAAAATTGCTGAATTACTGTGATAGGTGCCACAATCATGCTATTTCGTTGCGGCCAGTGTTTTTCCGGATGATATGTGATAGTAACCACACTGTGATAGGTGCCACATGAATGTACATTCAGGAGCCAACTGCACTGGATGGCAACTACTGTGCACATCAAGTGTGCCTGTTGCCACCTGGATAGTATATTCATGTGGCAAATAGAGTGTGAACACACTGCCTGTTGCCATTCTGCATATAAGACAGTGTGGCAAATTGGCTGCATAATGTGGCAACAGAATTTGCATATGAAATGTATCAGATGCCATACATATGCTTTGCATGTGGCAAGTTTTTGCTGACCTCTTTGCATTTACATTTACACCATGACAATTTGGTCTGTTCCCATCTCAGCAGAATGTCTCGTGGCGATCGTCAAAACGATGATGATGATTTCATGGATCCACCACAGCGTAATCGGGCAACTGGACGGAGAAAAGAGGGTGATGAGGTAAATGTTCACACATCCCCCCTTCCTCCTGCTGTATGTTAATGGTTGACACCTTGAGCTTGCAGTTGTCTGACACGAACTAAAATTTCTTGACATTGCAAAACGCGGCAACAACTGATCTCTTTTTGCAAAAACATGGCAATAACTGATCACTTTATGTCTGTTTTTTGTAGAAGAAGAAACGTATTCGCAACAGAGCCTCCCAAGAACGACTGACTGCGTTGACTGACAAATTCAGCGATGATCAGAAGGGGGCTGCTGCTGAGATGGGTATGCAGTCTATGATGGCTGTCCGGTGCACGAACCTTGTCAACCCTGTATGCGATTGGCTTGGTGAGATCTACGACCCCGCCTCCAGGGAATTCATGATTCCGGGACGTGGAAGACTACTGCTGAACGAGGAATCCATGTTCTGTACTTTAGGTGTGCCTCGTGGACATATCAAAGTCCCGTACGAGGTCAACAATGAGATCGAGGAAGCACTGTTCCCCCGTTTGTTTCCTGGGTTGGAATCCATGCCGAACACGTCTGCAGTGGCAGATTCATTGGAGGCCATGACGATGCATGGAGATGTTTTCAAGATGAAGCTACTCATGTACCTCATCTCAGCCGTTTTCGCGCCGACCATTTCTCTTCGCCCAAGCAACAAATGCTTCCCCATCCTGGTGAATGATCTATCTTTACTACATTATTTTTCCTTCAATTTTTTTGCTCCGATGTCATGTGCAAGCTAGTCACTGCCAGTGTTTTTTGATGTTTTTTCCATTGGATTTCTGACGCGGCAACTCGTTGTCCTGAATTTTGTGCGGTGCAGGCGAAACTGAAAGACGTGAAGAACATGAATTGGTGTAAGTTCATTGCCGACTTCCTGCATGATGCATTCGCAAGCAAGGTGTACCAGAAGGGTTGTCGACTGCATTTAATGGTATTTTTTTACCAGCCCTTTCTGTGAACACTCTTTTTAACACCTTTTTATTCATGCATGGGCAACCTGATCATAACAAGATGGCAACTGCCATGTTGATTTTGTGGCAACTGCCATCATGACAATATGGCAACTGCCATCATACTATGATGGCAACTCTCATCATGACAATATGGCAACTGCCATCATACTATGATGGCAACTGCCATCACACTATGATGGCAACTAGCACATACAGATGGCAACTTCTTATTTTTTTGTCTTTTTCATGCACTTCAACTTGATGATCGTAGGAACATATATTATCCTATTTTTTCGCAAAATACCATGATCGCAACTGATTTTTCTTTCTTTTTAAAATTGTTGTACATCAGCTCATGTACGTCGACTGTCTTGATCTGTCCACCGTGGATTTCACTGGGACAGGAGGCCCGCCGCCTACGCACAAGTTTGCTGTTTCTGCATGGACTATTGATGCTGTCAAGGCTGTGCTTGCTGCAGACAGGGTAACTGATACCAAATATGGAAAACTGCAGGTTAGTTTTGCTTTTTTGCAACACATGAACTGCTAGTCAGTGTTCATCATTCTCTCTCTTTCATCCTAGCTATTTTTTTGGTTCTCTCCAGCTGATGGCCAAGCATGCTATAGACTACAACGTGTTTGGGGGGCCTCAAAACTTTGGAAAGTGGATGGACGTGCACTCAGCTCCGTCTTGCCCTGCCGAGGTAATCAAAAGATCTACATCTATGGTTTGCCGTGGAGTATTTTTCGATGTCGTGCAAGTGATTGCAATACGGGGTGGTCATTGATGCCTCTTTGTTTCGTGTACAGGCGAGGGCACCTGTTGAGCAGCTAATAGGGCAGTTTGCATCTGGAATGACCGGCTTGCTCGGGAAGTTGGTTGAGGGGTCGACGTCCCTCAGCGGCTCTGACAGCGACGCGGTTGCAAGGCAATTCACTTCATTTGTCCCAGAACGTACACACCGGCCAACCGGTTGCCGTGGCCAGTATGACTACAACAGTTCCCAGGAGCCTGCTAACACACAAGATGAACTAGGTGGAGACGCTGGTCTCAGCAAGGATGACGACGATGTCATGGATAATGTGCAAGAGGACATCGATGATGATGAACATGCTGAAGTTCGCGCAGGTGGTAACAAGGGCAAGGATGCAACAGATGTCCCCCAACCGGATAAAGTTAAACAACACACGGCTGGGAGAGGCGAGGGGGTTTTGCCATCAAAGAGGGGGATGGCTCCAGAGGGTGTTGGGCAGGGTTCTGCTGGCAAGAGGTCTAGGACCGACCCTGTAGCTGCCAGGAAGAGGTTCGACTTTCATCTTAGTTTTTTGCTTTGTCTATTTTCTTCGAACAGACTCATCCTCTTTTTTTGCACTTGTGTTCTATCAAACGCGGCAACGAGATTGCTGACTGACAACTGCCACCTTTTTTTCCTCCATCTCATACGTGCAGCGAGCCGACAGCTGGTGGACGAGCAGTTACGAAGAAACAGGCGCCAACGCCAACCTGTGTTTCTGCTCGGTTGAACAAAGGTGCCCCCATTGCCGGTGACACCACTTCCACCAGGACATCTCCTCGCACGACGACAACCAACACCGGGGATCCTGTCGTGTTGCCAGACCTGAGGAAGGCAGTCAGGAAGTAGGTTTTTTCATCCGCTTTCATTGACATAGCGCTATATTTTCTTGATTTTCCAATGCATTCGTTTAGCTTGTCACATTGTCTTCTGTCATCGCCCCCCACGTGGCAACTGCTGTTTTACCAAATGGTTCTTTCTTTCCTTTCTAAGCGTGTGGCAACTCCTATTTGTTTTGCACATGACAAGTGGAATGTAGGCCAAATGGTAACTTTAATGTACCTAATGGCAAATGCCATCTTTTTTACCGTTGGCTTGTGAGCTCATCCCACGCCTAGGTTTGAAATTGCATTCATGGCAGATTAGACATTTTTATCATTCTTCAAGGTTGCTAACATGGCAACTGATGCTGGATGGCAACTGCTAATTATGACACATGGCAACTCACGTTCCCCTTACATGGCAACTACCAACTTTTCCACCTGTTTTCCATTTTTTTAAGATTTCTACCAAGGCAAACATAATTTTGTTTCATTTTAAATACCTTTTTCATGTGCTTCATTTTTTTGCAGGGTGAAGAAGACTACTACGCGTGGGTCCAAGCATATCAGTAAGGACCCGCTCGAACGCCTGCATTCAAAGTTGTCAACAGGGGGCAACTCAGATGTACATGAGGCACCAGGCGACAATACTGCTGCTGCACCGTTGACCGCTCCCACCAACTCTGATGCAAGTGGCCGACCATCTCTGCCGGCTGCAGATGTGCAGGCTAGAACAACAGGCATCCGTACATCAGGGAGTGACGAGTCGGTATCTTCCAGGACAGCTGAAATACTGCCAACTCTTCTGGCAATGAAGGATGCTGCTGTGAGCCATGCCACCACATCAGCAAGTGTTGAAGTGGACGCTCCCGAGATGAACCTAGGCAAGGAAGATTCCCGCTCATCTGACATTGATTCCAAGCGCGTGTGTGGTGGCACTCCTGTGTCCACGACAGAAGCGGTCGAGGCGGCAGTTCACAAGGATATGCCATCTACAGGTGAGAGTCCTGGCACAACAGCTCCAGCTCCTGTCGGTGCAGATACTGCTAAGGCGACTGTTTCGCGTGCTGGTCTACCACCTAGGCGTCGTAGCCCCCGCAAGCAACCAACAGACATACCGAACGCACCGGCTGTAGCCAGGAGCAGGAGAGACGAGTCTGGTTTTGTTCCTGCGTCCACACTGTTCCCGCCACCTGCCAAAAGCAATGTGACGGAGAAACCGGAAGACCGGAGCACAACTGATGCAGGTGTCAAGCCGGGCACGAGCGACGCAGGTGAACACCCGGAGCAGACTGCGCCTTTACCCGCAGTGGAAATCCCCAGCATAAATCTGCGCACTTCCAGGCTCCCAGTCAATGTCGGTGTCCCCTACAGCCCAAACAAGAAGATTGTCATGAAAGCTGCGGATGATACCGCTGACAACACGCCCCGCCCTGCAAATAAGGCCGATCATTCTGTAGCGGCCGATTCAGATATGTTTGTTGATCTTTCACCGTTGGATTCTGCCCCGCAAGTCGTTCGTGGTCCGGTCAGTAGGAATGAGAGGCACCCAATGGCCTTTACCCCACCAAGCTTCAGCCTTGGCATCAGTCAAGATCAACCGGTGGTGCAAGATCCTATGCCAGTTGCCTTTGCTTTCCCAGGAGGCATGCCTGCAATGATGGCGCAGCCAATGGTCGAGGGAAGGAAGGCTGTCAAGTTCGCAGAGCCGATTGTGCAAGGTACACTTGCGATGTCCTTATGATTTTTCTTGTATACATCTTTTGTAGTTTGACTTTTGTCCCAAACATATTTTTTCGGGGGTTCTCACTTGTGATGGCAACTGACATGTGATGACATGGCAACTGGATTTGATGCACCATGTCACCTACATTTTTGTTTTGCTGCCATGCTGCATTTGACATTTGGGCAACCACGTGGCAACTGAAGTTGATTCAACATGGCAACTGTAGTTGCTGTCACATGGCAAACACAGTGCATCACACATGGCAACTGATCTGCCACACCATGTCACCTGGATTTTTTGTTTCCATGCTGCATTTTTTCACACGGCAATCACATGGCAAGTGGAGTTGACACAACATGGCAACTGTAGTTGCTGTGACATGGCAACTACAGTCCAACTAGGTGGCAACTACAGTGCAACTACATGGCAATTGTAGTTGCTATGACATGGCCACTGTAGTTAACCACACATGGCAACTGCCCCACTTTTTGTACCCACATCTCACATCATGCACCCTATCTTCTCACAAACCATTTGTTTTTGATTTCCTAGGTATCGTAAGCCATTTTTTATCATTGCAGCCACCCCTGAGGAGATTTCACCGTCCCTTGACGAAACTTACCGCATGATTGAGGAGGCAGCATTGCAGAGGAGGTCCTCACGAGGGCAAGGGCAATCAAGTTCCAACGTGGCTGCAGACACGGTATCTGAGGAGACCATTAGGAGTGCCACTCCTGGTTCTGTGAGGCAGTAGAGGGTAGTGCACCCACCTCCCGCGGAAGACTACGAGCCCGAATTCAGGGCCACTAAGGAACAGACCCAGCTATACGATATCGTCAAGCGGTTTGGAAATGCAAGGTCCAGCGGCAAGCACATGAAGGAGCAGAAAGCGTAAACGACCACACCCCATAATATCTCATTTTGCTTTGCTCCTTTTTTACCATTCACCTCCTTCGTACTTTCTATGCACGATCCGCTTACGTTTTAGTTCTTTCATAATTTTTTTTACTTAGTAGGCATGATTCTTCCATGTTATATTGTTTTCATACAGCTCATGTTTGGACAGAACCAAAGTCATTCAATGCGGAGCGACGTACGTCGACCTGGGTGATCTTGCTGAGTCCGTGAGGCCAAACGGCAAAATGTCGACAAATGTAGTTGCATGCGGGATTGACTACATCAACAACCACACCGATGTGTGCGCCGACAAGACAATCATGCATTACAGTGTGACCTGCAAAATATGGGATGGTGACTTCCACCACAAAATCCTGAGAAAGAACTTTGCCCAACACGGTGATTTCAAGCTCACACTGAAGAAATATGTGAGTACTCCTTCACTGTCTGCACTGTTTTTTCACAAGGTGTGCTTTTTTGCCATCATCTGCATTTGTGTTTACGTGGCAGCTATTTTCATGTGGCAACAGCTGCCGTGCACACTGACTTATTGATTTTTGCATCCCGCGCAAACTATGTGGCAACTTGACAGTAAAATACATGGCATACTTTTGTTCACACATGGACGGCAACTTTCTTTCAACTACCCCCACCCATAACCAGACATTTTCTACGTGATTCTAATTTTTTGTCCCTCTGCTATTCTTTACGTGAACACTGCTTCTCATTTCCTCACTTTTTAAATGCAGGTCATGTTCCCCATGTTCCAGGAGCTTGCACCACATGACCCACACGACAAGTGTGGTCACCACTATGCGATCTGTCTTGACCTAAAGAACCAATGTGTTGAGGTGCTTGATTCAATCCGTTCGGAAGATGATGCAGACCTTACCACGCATGCTGAATTCTTCATTAAGAACCTCAAAGAGACATGGCACCATCACTACGAACACTCAAAGGTCTAGATCTGGCATTTCCCGACTGAGTATGTGGCGACTGCGAAGCAAGGGAACACGTAATTTCTTCCTCCCTTTTCATCTGCCATTTACATCAATCCAATCCATGTTTTGTTTGTCAGATCTGAAATTGAAGTCTATCTTTTGTTACGTCTGTCCTCTTTGCGTGGTCACGTGACTCTTTTCCTCGTGCAGGACAGACTGTGGCTTTCACGCGCTGGAGTACCTTGCAAAGTGGGAAGGCAGAATTGTCCCCGCTATCACAGCTGCAACGGTTGTTGAGCTCCGGAAAATCCACACATGGAACTGGTTGACGAATGAAGATTTCAACAAGCGGTCCGGAGCACGCGAGTTTGTGGAGGAAGCTTTCAAGAAAGTCATCAAGAAGTACAAGTGATCACGTGGCGTTACAGACCGGACGCATACCTTACATTCTATTGCCGAGGAATGTAAGGTATTATCTCCTTGTTTCTCGTTGAAAACTATGTTTGTGTGCTATGTTGTGACTACAACCCCGCATAGGCTACTATGTAGTGGTGGTGTGTGAGCGACATTTGAATAGTTTCTGTAATATACGTGTGGACGTGAACCTATTTTAGGCGTTATTATTACAATGGTTTCATCGTTTCTAGCACCGGTTTGATGCTTCGAACGCGTCTACGATGTTTTAAAAATGATGGCAAATGTAGTTCGTCAGACATGGGTAGTGAAAGTCATCGTCGTTTTACATTTTTGGCTGTTTTGCTTCTTCAATTTCATCGCTAACTGCACCGGCTAGCATGGGTAGGTTGATCATGCAGCCACAACGTTTTGCTGAGGTTTATGCACGTTACCCTGTTTCCAACTTGTTTCCCATACACTGCACACAACACACTATGTGTCCATAAACCGCGTCGTATTGTCATGGGAATATATGCCATGCAGAGTCATCAGGAATACCATGGCATATTTTCAGTACAGCTAACATGGCAGATATAGTACAAACAACATGGCAGCTCCAGCATAATTAACATGGCAGATACAGCACAACTAAGATGGCAGATCCAATACAACTAAAATGGCAGATCCACTACAACTAGCATGGCATATTCAATATAAAATAGCATGGCATATTTAGTATAAAATAGCATGGCAGACTAACTACACATAACATGGCAGATTAACTACACATAACATGGCAGATTAAGTAGCCATAACATGGCAACTGCATTTATCCATTCAATGAAATTTCCTTCCACTTCTGATGCCCCTCAGGAGTCATTCTCCCAATTTTTTTTTTAAAAAAATTCTCATCATCTAGGGTACAAAACAAAATGTCCACAAGGACCATGCCACATCGCCCCAATTTTTGCTCATGGATTGCCCGCCCCTTTCTTCATTTTCTTGTGTTTTGCTTGGATCTCCAATCCCGACTTGTACCTTATCTCTCTTGGACGACCCTTTGTGATGGAACGGGGCGGGTTCCTGACCTGGGTCTGTGTGCTTGCTGTTCCAGATCCTATCTCCGAGTTTTCAGACGATGGCCCCATGGATGAAGGCACGCTTGATGTGCGGGGGAACCGGTGTAAGGCTTCCTTGGCTTTCCTCTTCTTGATCTCATCAAGCTCTCTTTTCAGTGCCTTCCTGTGTTTTTCTGCGACTCTCGATGTCTCATCACTCTTGCACGCTTCATCAATTAGCTCCGCATAGTTCTTTGTCAGCACAACGTGCCTCACGGCTTCCATGGTTGACTCTGGTCTCTCGTCATGCACAGCAAGAACTGCGTGTGTTGTCTGCGGCGCCAACGCGTCGTCAGCGTCCCAAGTCCATCGCCGCCTTATGAAATGGCGGGGCATCTGTGTCACAGCGTTCATGTCCATTACTTTTAGTATGTGACAGCACACAATGCCGTCCCGTTCAAACTTGCAGCATTGGCAGTAGAACTCGCCTTCGCCTATCGAGGCTGTGACGAAGTAGTTCCTTCCTTTGTCCGAGTCTTCAGGTTCTGAATCTGACATGCCCAAAATAGAACACACCTTGAACGTACGTTCGTCCACCTGGAAAGTCGTGAACATGCTGGCACGCTTTATTTCTTCCTGGAATCTGCAAATTTTGTGTGTTTTCTGTTAAACTATCGTGCACTCTTTTTTCTTGCACCCCCTTATGTTGTCATCGAAATAGAAATACACTTTGTTTGAACATGGCAAACATAATTCATTGAACAAGGCAACTATAGTACGTTGAACATGGCAAATGTAGTACGCTATACATGGCAAATGCAGTACACTAGACATGGCAAATGCAGTACACTAGACATGGCAACTATAGTACATTTTCAACGTGACATCGTCATTTTTCCACAACAGCATTCCCCAATGGAAGCACATTGCATAAAACATGGTAACTGCCCTTTTATTTAAACATGGCATCTACAGTTGAGTAAACATGGCAACTGTATTTCAACAAACATGGCAGATGCATCTTATTAAACATGGCAACTGCATTTTACTAAACATGGCAACTACAGTTGAGTGAACATGGCAACTGCATTTTAGCAAACATGGCAGTTGCATTTCAGTAAACATGGCAATTGCATTTCAGTAGATATGGCAACAACATAACATTTTTCAGTTGATATTGGCATTTGCATACCAACATGCCCAATGGAAGTACAGTCCATTTAACATGGCAACTGCATTTCATTGAACATGGAAACTGCATCCGGGTAAGCATGGCAAACAGAATTTCCATTGAACATGACAACTGCAGCTGAGTAAGCATGGCAAACAGTACTTTATTAAACATGGCAACCGCAAAATCACGGCAACTGCATTGCACTCTATAAGGCACATACTGACTTGGTGCTTTTTCTGCAAATAAGACTGTAACGCAACTGACTTACTTGTTAAAGATCTTGTTGGTGTATATCTTGCTCATTTTCCTCTCCATCGGTAAGTACGTTAGCAATTTTGGCTGCTTTAGCGCGGTGTTCGCTTCTTGCTGTAGCTCAGATCCCAGAATTTTTTGTTGCAAAGCTGTGTACTGCTTGGCAAACTATAGCAATGAGTTGCCAGGGCTGACGTACCGCTTCAAAACAACATTGAACCCCTCGCTGCGCTGCGTAGTCTGCAAAAAGGGGAAGAAGCACTGCATGAAGTAGGCCGGCACGCAGTACATTCGCTTCTCTCACAGGCTTACAAGAGTCTCGTTGTCTTGGACTTGATGTGTTTCAGTCATGGCCATCCAGCTCCTTTCAAACTCCTCCACCGTCAAGCTGTGGTCCACGCACAGCTTGAATTCCTTGTGCAGATCTGGACGGTCAGCAAAGAACGGTCCTAGCGTCTCCTCAGCCTTCCTTATAATGTGCCACCTGCAGTGCCTGTGCACTGCCAACGGAAAGACCTGCTCTATGCCTGCACGCATGCTGAAATCCTGGTCCGTTATTATGTTCATCGGAGCAAGTCCATCCATGCACTCCAAGAAGGTCTTGAACAGCCAAACGTACCCATCCATGTCTTCGTTCCGGACAAGCCCGCAGCCGAACTGCAACGACTGATTGTGGTTATTTATTCCTATGAACGGAGCGCATGGCATCTTGTACATATTGGTGAGGTACGTCGCGTCGAATGAAATGCAATCTCGGAAATGTTTGTAGGCTCTCCTTGCAGCACCATCCACCCAATACATGTTCCTGACACGGTCCTCATTGTCCAACCTTATCCTGTAGAAGAAATCTGGATCTTCCTTGGCTTTCTCATCGAAGTAGGCAATTGTGGCCTCTATGTCTGCCAACTTGCTCTCTCTATGGTACCTGGCCTGTAGGTTTGTGACGTCAGCTGGTATGTATGGCATGCTACTCAGAGTCCCCTTTTTGTTGTGGATGAGAGATAGTATCTGTACCATTCTTGATGGACCGACATTACAATCATGTAGCAGCTTTACGAATTGCCTTTCGACGGGGGTGAACCCTCTGTGGGCGGTCAGAAATTTCACCAGGTCGAACTTGTTTATGAGTTGGTGGTTGTGCTCGTCAAAATATTCATTGACCACCCACTGTGCTCCATCTATGTTTAGCTTACACCGGACAGGGCACTCAGTCTTGAGAATGATACCTCTCTTTCGTTCCGGAACGACAGGCGCAACGCCTTTCCCCTTCTTGTTCCTCCGTGCCTTGTGGCACCTCATCTCACCTCTGCTGTACTCGTTAGTTTTCTTAATTTTCCTATGGTACTCGGTGTTGACCGCAAATCCATGGAACTTTGCATATGTCTGGTAGTATTCCTTTGCTGCTTCGAACGATTCAAATCTCTGCCCAATGTACGGTGGCTGAGGTACCACGATCTCTGATTGCCCACCATCTTCATCCCCTTGTGCGTCGTCGTCAGTTTCATCATTCACTTCAGTATCGGCGGTAGTCCCATCTACCTGAGTGTTGCCAGTGCTTGTGTTCAAAGGGGTGCTTGCCGGCATTGCTGGAATGATTGCCATTCCCGACTCTGACTCGAAATTGTTTGTGGCATGATTGTCTGCTGGCTGGTGGAACGCGTCTTCCGTGCGCTCAGAGCTCCCCGCAGTAGATGTTCCCGCGCCGCTGTGCATTGTAGTTGTAGGTTCTGTAGGTTCTGTAATAGGAAAAACAGGTACGAGAGTAAGATTTTTGTGTTGGATAACATGTGCATCGCAACGGATCACACCATCTTCGAGTGATTTCGCATGACATCATTTCAGACAACAAGCCGTGAGTCTGTGCGTGGACATTTATGGCAGCTGTAGCTGTCCAGTCATGGCAGCTACTGTTCAACAAACATGGCAACCATTGTTTTGCCTACAAATAACTACAAATAGAAAATGTAGCGCTGTTTTTTGTGGTTCAGATTTTTCCCTTTACCTTGTTGTGCTGTATTTGACCATCTTGTGTGGTCTGTGACACCATAATGACGTGCTCCACCTGCAATTTGTGAAGCTTGCCAGGAGACGTTTGTCGGGTCACCGCCAGCGTAATAACCTGTAAGCATAGTAGTGGTTGGTCAATTCGTGGCAAATGCAGTTCGTGCTAGCACGGCAACTGCAGTTGCCCCTTATGTGGCAACTGCAGTTTTGCTTGCATGGCAACTGAAGTTGCATCGGTATGGCAACTGCAGTTGTTCCTACATGGCAATTGCAGTTGCCATGACATGGCAACTACAGCTGTTCCTCCATGGCAACTGCAGGTGTGCAGGGATGGCAACTGCAGGTGTGCAGGGATGGCAACAACAGTTGTCCACGGACGACAAGTGTAGTTTTTAATCCATGGCAATTGTAGATGTCCAGTCATGGAAATTTGTAGTTGTCAACTATGCTCCTTGTGCTAACTGAGCATCCGCAACTTCACTATTTTTATGGACTCACCTGTGTATGATGTCGATGGCAGGTACATGGGTGCTGCCTGATGCCACGTGCTGCATGAAGGCTCTGCATTTTTCACCCGTGATAACTCGTGAGTCCTTTTGCCATCTTTTTTTCATGTTCATTTTTCATGTCCACAGCAGTATGTGCTCTTTTTTCGTTTTGCATTACCCTGATTAGCCATACTAGCTAGTTGAAGTTGGCTGCCCGTACATTTGTCAGCGTTAGCGCCTTGTGACTGAACTTGCCATGGGCCCCCCCTAAGATTGTTCTGGTCATAAGAACCTACAAAAAAATGACAGTGCATGACATAAGTAGAATGTCATCTTCATCATCGCGAAGATGGCAACTGTTCTCTTCATTGTTTAGCACGCATCATACCTACGCCTGCATACTGTTCTAGTAGTGGCAGCAACGGCCCTGCAGAGATGAGCTAACTGTACTCTGATGCATCCAAAGGGGGCGTTTCTGGCCTTTGAGAACCCCAAGCATCAGCGCCATCTTCGTGATTCATTCTTTCCGTGTCTCGCTTCTTTCCGATGTGTTCTCAATCACTGGATGAACAAGAAGGCATCAACAATCCACAAGAATGGTATTCTTGTGCTGCTTGCACATAGAAGATAGGGATGGCAAGCAACAGGTCAAAATAGGTGGCAGCTACTGACAACGAAAGGTGGCAACTGTAGTTATACACAAGTGGCAATTAATTTCTTCCACCCCCTTCATTCCAAAAATTGTCCTTCCTGCCCTTTTTTAGGGATTCCTACTCATCCATTCCATACCCAACTACTTTGCGTCAACTAAACCATGAACTTAAGTTAATCTCAAATGTAGTACATGGCAGATTTGCTGTATTCTGCCTGGCAATTTGCGAATATGCACTGAACCACGCAGTGTTCTACCCCCTATAGCATGGACCCAGTACAAGATCGGGAGATTTTCAGCCTTAAGAATGAGAAGGATGAGATCGGGATATGTTCACCTGGTTTTAGATGACCGTCTCTAGAGCGCTGAGGTGGGGGGGGGGGGCGGGGGGGGGGGGGGGCGGGGGTGTGGTTTGCGGTGGGAGCGCCCTACGGATCTGCCCTGGTTGCCATGGCAACCAGAGATGGCCGGTGACGGAGGTCGGGGTTCGACAAGCGGGGGACGAGGGCGGCAGACAAGAGAGGGGACGGATCGGAGGCCGGGAACGGCTAGGTCGTGCGGGCAGCGGGTCGTCTGGCCCGAACGAGGCAGTGCGGGCGGGGTTGCCACACACCGGACGTGCGGGCCGCGCTTTTGTGCGCGTGGACGGGGTCGTGCGGGCCGGTTCCCGTCCATGCCACACGAGGCATGCGGGCGGGTTCCCGTCCACGCCACACGTGTGGCAGTTAGCGCGACCCTTGTGTTAGACTATGAATGAAGAGTAAAATAAATACTAAATAAGCCTCCAAAAATAATATAAAACAAAAGAAAACAAGTGAAATAAAGTAAACTAAGTGTTCGAATTTGATACAGAGTTTCACCTTGCAATACCTAACAATTTTCGTTTCTTAAAGAACATCTTTCCACTTTTCAAATGCCAAAATTGAGATTTTATGAGAAGAACCTACCAAATATTTTTGCAAAATGGCATAGCTTGTTCAAATTGAAGGAAATATGCCCTAGAGGCAATAATAAAGTTATTATTTATTTCCTTATATCATGATAAATGTTTATTATTCATGCTAGAATTGTATTAACCGGAAACTTAGTACATGTCTGAATACATAGACAAATAGAGTGTCACTAGTATGCCTCTACCTGACTAGCTCGTTGAATCAAAGATGGTTAAGTTTCCTAGCCATAGACATGAGTTGTCATTTCATTAAGTGGGTCACACTATTAGAGAATAATGTGATTGACTTGACCCATTCCGCTAGCTTAGCACGATGATCGTTTAGTTTGTTGCTACTTCTTTATTCATGACTTATACATGTTCCTATGACTATGAGATTATGCAACTCCCGAATATCGGAGGAACACTTTGTGTGCTACCAAACGTCACAACGCAACTGGGTGACTATAAAGGTGCTCTACAGGTGTCTCCAATGGTACTTGTTGAGTTGGCATAGATCAAGATTAGGATTTGTCACTCCGATTGTCGGAGAGGTATCTTTGGGCCCTCTCGGTAATGCACATCACTATAAGCCTTGCAAGCAATGTAACTAATGAGTTAGTTGTGGGATGGTGCATTACGGAACGAGTAAAGAGACTTGCCAGTAATGAGATTGAACTAGGTATTGAGATACCGACGATCGAATCTCGGGCAAGTAACATACCGATGACAAAGGGAACAACGTATGTTGTTATGCGGCTTGACCGATAAAGATCTTCGTAGAATATGTAGGAGCCAATATGAGCATCCAGGTTCTGCTATTGGTTATTGACCGGAGACAAGTCTCGGTCATGTCTACATAGTTCTCGAACCCGTAGGGTCCGCACGCTTAACGTTCGGTGACGATCGGTAATATGAGTTTATGTGTTTTGATGTGCCTAAGGTAGTTCGGAGTCCCGGATGAGATCGGGGACATGACGAGGAGTCTCAAAATGGTCGAGACGTAAAGATCGATATATTGGACGACTATATTCGGATATCGGAAAGGTTCCGAGTGATTCGAGTATTTTTCGGAGTACCGGAGAGTTACGGGAATTCGCCGGGGAGTATATGGGCCTTATTGGGCTTTAGGGAAAGAGTGAGGGGAGGCTGCACGCCCCCCAAGGCTTAGTACGAATTGGACTAGGGGGAGGGGCGGTGCCCCCTCCTTCCTTCCCTTCTCTTTTCCCTTTCCTTCCCTCCTACTCCTACTACATGGAAGGGGGGATTCCTACTCCCGGTGGGAGTAGGACTTCGCAGGGCGTGTCATAGTAGAGGGCCGGCCCTCCCCCTCCTCCACTCCTTTATATACGGAGAGGGGGCACCCCATGGAGACACACAAGTTGATCAGTTGATCTTTTAGCCGTGTGCGGTGCCCCCTCCACCATAATCCACCCCGGTCATATCATAGCGGTGCTTAAGCGAAGCCCTGCGTCGGTAGCATCATCATCACCGCCATCACGCCGTCATGCTGATGGAACTCTCCCTCGAAGCTCTGCTAGATCGGAGTTCGTGGGACGTCACCGAGCTGAACATGTGCCGAACTCGGAGGTGCCGTACGTTCGGTACTTGGATTGGTCGGATCATGAAGACATACGACTACATCAACCGCGTTCTCATAACGCTTCTGCTTATGATCTATGAGGGTAAGAAGACAATACTCTCCCCTCTCGTTGGTATGCATCACCATGATCTTGCGTGTGCATAGGAAAATTTTGAAATTACTGCGTTCCCCAACAGTGGCATCCGAGCTAGGTTTATGCGTAGATGTCATATGCACGAGTAGAACGCAAAGGAGTTGAGGGCGTGGGTATATACATATTGCTTGTCGTCACTAGTTGATTCTTGATTCAGCGGCATTGTTGGATGAAGCGGCCCAGACCGACATTACGTGTACGCTTACGCAAGACTGGTTCTACCGCCGTGCTTCGCACACAGGTGGCTAGTGGGTGTCTGTTTCTCTAGCTTTAGTTGAATCGGTTTCAATGAACAGGGTTCTTTCTGAAGATCAAAAATCAATCACTATACTACGTTGTGGTTTTTGATGCGTAGGTAAGAACAGTTCTTGCTCAGCCCGTAGCAGCCACGTAAAACTTGCAAGAACAAAGTAGAGGACGTCAAACTTGTTTTTGCAGGGCATGTTGTGATGTGATATGGTCAAGACATGATGAGATTTAAATTATTGTATGAGATGATCATGTTTTGTTAAAGTTATTGGCAACTGGCATAAGCCTTATGGTTGTCTCTTTATTGCATAAGATGCAAGCACCAAATAATTGCTTTACTTTATCGCTATGCGATAGCAGTAGTTGCAAGAGCAATAGTTGGCGAGATGACCATGTGACGACACGTTGATAGAGATCAAGATGATGGAGATCATGGTGTCATGCCAGTGGCGATAGAGATCATGACGGTACTTTGGAGATGGAGATCAAAGGCGCAAGATGATCATGGCCATATCATGTCACATATTTTGATTGCATGTGATGTTTATCCTTTATGCATCTTATTTTGCTTAGTTCGGCGGTAGCATTATAAGATGATCTCTCACTAAATTTCAAGGTACAAGTGTTCTCCCTGAGTATGCACCGTTGCCAAAGTTCATCGTGTCGAGACACCACGTGATGATCGGGTGTGATAAGCTCTACGTTCACATACAATGGGTGTAAGCCAGTTTTGCACACGCAGAAATACTCGGGTTAAACTTGACGAGCCTAGCATATGCAGATATGGCCTCGGAACACTGAGTAGATATGATCAACATAGTGATGTTCACCATTGAAAACTACTCCATTTCATGTGATGATCGGACATGGTTTAGTTGATTTGGATCATGTGATCACTTAGATGATTAGAGAGATGTCTATCTAAGTGGGAGTTCTTACGTAATATGATTAATTGAACTTTAATTTATCATAAACTTAGTCCTGATAGTATTTGCATATCTATGATGTAGATTAATAGCTTGCGATGTAGCTCCCCGTTTATTTTTGATATGTTCCTAGAGAAAAATAAGTTGAAAGATGTTAGTAGCAATGATGCGGACTAGCTCCGTGATCTGAGGGTTATCCTCATTGCTGCACATAAGTATTATGTCCTTGATGCACCGCTAGGTGACGGACCTATTGCAGGAGCAGATACAGACGTTATGAACGTTTGACAAAGCTCGGTATGATGACTACATGATAGTTTAGTGCACCATGCTTTACGGCTTGAACCGGGACGTCAAAAACATTTTGAACGCCACGGAGCATATAAGATGTTCCAAGAGCTGAAATTGGTATTTCAGACTCATGCCCGAGTCAAGAGGTATGAGACCTCCGACAAGTACTTTGCCTACAAGATGGAGGAGAATAGCTCAACCAGTGAGCATGTGCTCAGATTGTCTGAGTACTACAATCACTTGAATCAAGTGGGAGTTAGTCTTCCAGATAAGATAGTGATTGACAGAGTTCTCTAGTCACTATCACCAAGTTACTAGAACTTCGTGATGAACTATAATATGCAAGGGATAACGGAAACTATTCCCAAGCTCTTCGTGATGCTAAAATCGACGAAGGTAGAAATCAAGAAAAACGTCAAGTGTTGATGGTTGACAAGACCACTAGTTTCAAGAAAAGGGCAACGGAAAGAAAGGGAACTTCAAGAATAATGGCAGGCAAGTTGCCACTCCCATGAAGAAGCCCAAAGCTAGACCCAAGCCTGAAACTGAGTGCTTCTACTACAAAGGAAATGGTCACTGGAAGTGGAACTGCCCTAGGTACTTGGCGGATAAGAAGGATGGCAAAGTGAACAAAGGTATATTTGATATACATGTTATTGATGTGTACTTTACTAGTGTTTATAGCAAACCCCTCGGTATTTGATACCGGTTCATTTGCTAAAAGTAGTAACTCAAAATGGGAGTTGCAAAATAAACAAAGACTAGTTGAGGGCGAGGTGACGATGTGTGTTGGAAGTAATTCCAAGGTTGATAAGATCACCATCGCACAATCTTTTTACCTTAGGGATTAGTGTTGAACCTAAAATAAATGTTATTTGGTGTTTGCGTTGAGCATAATATGATTGGATCATGTTTATTGCAATACGATTATTCATTTAAGTCAAAGAATAATTGTTATTCTATTTACATGAATAAAACCTTCTGTGGTCATACACGCAAGGTGAATGGTTTATTGAATCTCGATCATAGTGATACACATATTTATAATATTGAAGCCAAAAGATGCAAAGTTAATAACGATACTGCAACTTATTTGTGGCACTGCCGTTTAGGTCATATTGGTGTAAAGCGCATGAAGAAACTCCATGCTGATGGGATTTTGGAATCACTTGATGCTTGCGAACCTTGCCTCATGGGCAAGATGACTAAGACTCCGTTCTCCGGAACAATGGAGCGAGCAACAGACTTGTTGGAAATAATGCACACTGATGTATGCAGTCCGATGAATGTTGAGGCTCGCGGCGGGTATCATTATTTTCTGACCTTCACAGATGATTTGAGTAGATATGGGTATATCTACTTGATGAAACATGAGTCGGAAACATTTTGAAAAGTTCAAAGAATTTCAGAGTGAAGTGGAAAATCATCATAACAAGAAAATAAAATTTCTATGATCTAATCGCAGAAACGAATATTTGAATTATGAGTTTGGTCTTCAACTAAAACAATGTGGAATAGTTTCACAAATTCATGCCACCTGGACCACCACAGCATAATGGTGTGTCCAAACGTCATAACCATACTTTATTGGATATAGTGCAATCTATGATGTCTCTTACCGATTTACCACTATTGTTTTGGGGTCATGCATTAGAGACAGCTACATTCACGTTAAATAGGGCACCATCTAAATCCGTTGAGATGACACCATATGAACTATGGTTTGGCAAGAAGCCAAAGTTGTCATTTCTTAAAGTTTGGGGTTACGATGCTTATGTGAAAAAGTTTCAACCTGATAAGCTCAAACCCAAATCAGAGAAGTGTGTCTTCATAGGATACCCGAAAGAAACTATTTGGTACACCTTCTATCACAGATCCGAAGGAAAGATATTCGTTGCTAAGAATGGATCCTTTCTTGAGAAGGAGTTTCTCTCGAAAGAAGTGAGTGGGAGGAATGTAGAACATGATTAGGTAATTGTAACTTCTCCCGAATTGGAAAGTAGTTCATCACAGAATCAGTTCTAGTGATTCCTACACCAATTAGTGAGGAAGTTAATGATGATGATCATGAAACTTCAGATCAAGTTACTACCAAACCTTGTAGGTCAACCAAAATATGTTCCATACTAGATTGGTACGGTAATCCTGTTCTGGAGGTCGTGTTACTTGATCATGACGAACCTACGAACTATGAGGAAGCGATGATGAGCCCAGATTCCGCAAAATAGCTTGAGGCCATGAAATCTGAGATGGGATCCATGTATGAGAACAAAGTATTGTTGGGGAACGTAGTAATTTCAAAAAATTTCCTACGCACACGCAAGATCATGGTGATGCATAGCAACGAGAGGGGAGAGTGTTGTCTACGTACCCTCGTAGACCGGAAGCGGAAGCGTTAGCACAATGCGGTCGATGTAGTCGTACGTCTTCACGGCCCGACCGATCAAGCACTGAAACTACGGCACCTCCGAGTTCTAGCACACGTTCAGCTCGATGACGATCCCCGGACTCCGATCCAGCAGAATGTCGGGGAAGAGTTCTGTTAGCACGACGGCGTGGTGACGATCTTGATGTTCTACCGTCGCAGGGCTTCGGCTAAGCACCGCTACAATATTATCGAGGATTATGGTGGAGGAGGGCACCGCACCCGGCTAATAGATCTCAAGGATCAATTGTTGTGTATTTGGGGTGCCCCCCTGCACCCGTATATAAAGGAGCAAGGGAGGAGGAGGCCGGCCCTAGGAGGGGGCGCGCCAAGTGTGGAGTCCTACTAGGACTCCCTAGTCCTAGTAGGATTCAACCTCCCATATGGAATAGGAAAAGAGGAAGGGAAAAGGAGAAGGAAGGAAGGGGGCGCCCCCTTCCCTAGTCCAATTCGGACCAGACCAAGGGGAGGGGTGCGGCCACCCTTGAGGCCCTTTTCCTTCTTTCCCGTATGGCCCAATAAGGCCCAATACGTATTCCCGTAACTCTTCGGTACTCCGAAAAATACCTGAATCACTCGGAACCTTTCCGATGTCCGAATATAGTCGTCCAATATATTGATCTTTACGTCTCGGCCATTTCGAGACTCCTCGTCATGTCCCCGATCTCATCCGGGACTCCGAACTCCTTCGGTACATCAAAACTCATAAACTCATAATATAACTGTCATCGAAACCTTAAGCGTGCGGACCCTACGGGTTCGAGAACAATGTAGACATGACCGAGACACGTCTCCGGTCAATAACCAATAGCGGAACCTGGATGCTCATATTGGCTCCCACATATTCTACGAAGATCTTTATCGGTCAGACCGCATAACAACATATGTTGTTCCCTTTGTCATCGGTATGTTACCTGCCCGAGATTCGATTGTCGGTATCTCAATACCTAGTTCAATCTCGTTACCGGCAAGTCTCTTTACTCGTTTCGTAATACATCATCCTGCAACTAATTCATTAGTTGCAATGCTTGCAAGGCTTAAGTGATGTGCATTACCGAGAGGGCCCAGAGATACCTCTCCGACAATCGGAGTGACAAATCCTAATCTCGAAATATGCCAACCCAACAAGTACCTTCAGAGACACCTGTAGAGCACCTTTATAATCACCCAGTTACGTTGTGACGTTTGGTGGCACACAAAGTGTTCCTCCGGTAAACGGGAGTTGCATAATCTCATAGTCATAGGAACATGTATAAGTCATGAAGAAAGCAATAGCAACAAACTAAATGATCAAGTGCTATGCTAACGGAATGGGCCAAGTCAATCACATCATTGTCCTAATGATGTGATCCCGTTAATCAAATGACAACTCATGTCTATGGTTAGGAAACATAACCTTCTTTGATCAACGAGCTAGTCAAGTAGAGGCATACTAGTGACACTCTGTTTGTCTATGTATTCACACATGTATTATGTTTCCGGTTAATACAATTCTAGCATGAATAATAAACATTTATCATGATATAAGGAAATAAATAATAACTTTATTATTGCCTCTAGGGCATATTTCCTTCAAGTATGGACTTTGATTGACTTGCCCGATGATCGGTCAGTCATTAATAAGAAATGGATTTTCAAGAGGAAGACGGACGCTGATAGTAGTACTATCTACAGAGCTCGAATTGTCGCAAAAGGTTTTCGACAAGTTCAAGATGTTGACTATGATGAGATTTTCTCACTCGTAGCGATGCTTAAGTCTGTCCGTATTATGTTAGCAATTGCCACATTTTATGAAATTTGGCAAATGAATGTCAAAACTACATTCCTTAATGAATTTCTTAAAGAAGAGTTGTATATGATGCAACTAGAAGGTTTTTGTTGATCCTAAAGGTGCTAACAAAGTGAGCAAGCTCCAGCGATCCATCTATGGACTGGTGCAAGCATCTCGGAGTTGGAATATATGCTTTGATAAAGTGTTCAAAGCATATGGTTTTATACATACTTGCGGTGAAGCCTGTATTTACAAGAAAGTGAGTGGGAGCACTACAACATTTCTGATAAGTATATGTGAATGACATATTGTTGATCGGAAATAATGTAGAATTTTCTGGAAAGCATAAATGAGTGTTTGAAAAGAGTTTTTCAAAGAAAGACCTCGATGAAGCTACTTACATATTGAGCATCAAGATCTATAGAGATAGATCAAGACGCTTGATATATTGTCAATGAGTACATACCTTGACAAGATTTTGAAGTAGTTCAAAATGGAAAAGTCAAAGAAGGAGTTCTTGCCTGTGTTACAAGGTGTGAAGTTGAGTAAAGACTCAAAACCCGACCATGACAGAAAATAGAAGAGAATTAGAAGTCATTCCCTATGCCTGAGTCATAGGTTCTATAAAGTATGCTATGCTGTGTACCAGACCTATTGTGTACCTCACCATAAGTTTGGCAAGAGGGTACAATAGTGATCCAGGAGTGGATCACTGGACAGCAGTCAAAAATATCCTTAGTGGAATAAGGAAATCTTTCTCGGTTATGGAGGTGACAAAGAGTTCATCGTAAAGAGTTACGTCGATGCAAGCTTTGACACCGATCTGGATGACTCTAAGTCTCGATCTAGATACATATTGAAAGTGGGAGCAATTAGCTAGAGTAGCTCCGTGCAGAGCATTGTAGACATAGAAATTTGTGAAATACATATGGATCTGAATGTTGCAGACTCGTAGACTAAACTTTTGTCACAAGCAAAACATGATCACTCTTTGGGTGTTAATCACATAGCGATGTGAACTAGATTATTGACTCTAGTAAACCCTTTGGGTATTAGTCACATGGAGATGTGAACTAATCACATAAAGATGTGAACTAGATTATTGACTCTAGTGCAAGTGGGAGACTGAAGGAAATATGCCCTAGAGGCAATAATAACGTTACTATTTATTTCCTTATATCATGATAAACATTTATTATTCATTCTAGAATTGTATTAACCGGAAACTTAGTACATGTGTGAATACATAGACAAACAGAGTGTCACTGTATGCCTCTACTTGACTAGCTCGTTGAATCAAAGATGGTTAAGTTTCCTAGCCATAGACATGAGTTGTCATTTGATTAACGGGCTCACATCATTAGAGAATAATGTGATTGACTTGACCCATTCCGTTAGCTTAGCACGATGATCATTTAGTTTGTTGCTACTGCTTTCTTCATGACTTATACATGTTCCTATGACTATGAGATTATGCAACTCCCGAATATCGGAGGAACACTTTGTGTGCTACCAAACGTCACAACGTAACTGGGTGATTATAAAGGTGCTCTACAGGTGTCTCCGATGGTACTTGTTGAGCTGACATAGATCAAGATTAGGATTTGTCACTCCGACTGTCGGAGAGGTATCTCTGGGCCCTCTCGGTAATGCACATCACTATAAGCCTTGCAAGCAATGTAACTAATTAGTTAGTTGCGGGATGTGCATTACAGAACGAGTAAAGAGACTTTCCAGTAACAAGATTGAACTAGGTATTGAGATACCGACGATCGAATCTCGGACAAGTAACATAGCGATGACAAAGGGAACAACGTATGTTGTTATGCGGTTTGACCGATAAAGATCTTTGTAGAATATGTAGGAGCTAATATGAGCATCAAGGTTACGCTATTGGTTATTGACCGGAGACGAGTCTCGGTCATGTCTACGTACTTCTCAAACCCGTAGGGTCGGCATGCTTAACGTTCGGTGACGATCGGTAATATGAGTTTATGTGTTTTGATGTACCGAAGGTAGTTCGGAGTCCCAGATGAGATCTGGGACATGACGAGGAGTCTCAAAATGGTCGACACATAAAGATTGATATATTGGATGACTATATTTGGACATCGGAAAGGTTCCAAGTGATTTGGGTATTTTTTGGAGTACCGAAGAGTTACGGGAATTCGCCGGGGACTATATGGGCCTTATTGGGATTTAGGGGAAAGAGAGAGGGGAGGCTGCATGCCCCCAAGGCTTAGTCCGAATTGGTCTAGGGGGAGGGGCGGCGCCCCCTCCTTCCTTCTCCTCTCTTTTCCCTTTCCTTCCCTCCTACTCCTACTACATGGAAGGGGGGGGATCCTACTCCCGGTGGGAGTTGGACTCCCCAGGGCGTGCCATAGTAGAGGGCCGGCCCTCCCCCTCCTCCACTCCTTTATATACGGGGAGGAGGACCCCATGGAGACACACAAGTTGATCAGTTGATCTTTTAGCCGTGTGCGGTGCCCCCTCCACCATAATCCACCTCGGTCATATCGTAGCGGTGGTTAGGCAAAGCCCTGCGTTGGTAGCATCATCATCACTTGGATCGGCCGGATCGTGAAGACGTACGACTACATCAACCGCGTTCTCATAACACTTCCGCTTACGGTCTACGAGGGTACGTAGACAATACTCTCCCCTCTCGTTGCTATGCATCACCATGATCTTGCGTGTGCGTAGGAAAATTTTGAAATTACCGCGTTCCCCAACACAAATGAACCCATATTTTGCACAAAGGTGCATAATGAAATGGCAAACCACGTTGCCGAAAGAAGTTTTCATGATTTGCACGAAGAAATCATTTTCCATTTTTCAAGTGCCTAAATGAGTTGTTTTTGGGAAGAAGCTAGCAAATATTTGTTGCAAAATTGGAGAAAATCATTTTTCTAAAATATTAGGCCATATTTAATGTACAATGGATCAAATGGTTGGGTGTCAAAAGTTTTTGATCCACCTCTCGTGAAAAGACAAATTTCCGCTGATTCAGTAGGAAGTGGGTCAAATTTGAACTGTAGCCGCAACATAGTTTGCTCTTTATTTTTTGCAAAAATCATTTCTAGGTACATAAGTATCTATTTAATCATAGAAACACCAAAAGTTTTCCAAGATTCAACTAGTAGCTAGGAACGGTCATGCCCCCTGTTTTGACCGCATTTTGAAATGGGCATGAAAAATTCAACAAAAATCAAAGAATAGGAAAACCTTCGCATTGTGTCATTATATGCGATCAAGTTACCAGGAAAATAATAAACTTATAATACAACAATTATTTAAAAAACTTTTCTTAGAAATGAGCTATCATGTGTGAAGATTCATGGCTTTCAAGCCAAATGATCAATCTTATGGCCACATTCATGACATAGTTTGTTCAAATGATCTCATATCGTGCACAAGGGTGCATCTTGGAATGGCAAACAATATTGCCTAAGAAAGTTCTCATTTTCTTTGGACGAAAAATACATTTTCCATTTTCCGAGTGCCCAAAATGAGTTTTTTTGTGAAGGACCTACCATATATTTGTTGCAAAATTGGACCAAATAAATTTTCTAAAATATTAGGTCATATTTAATGCACAATTGACCAAATGGTTGGGTGTCAAAAGTTTTGATCCACCTCTCGTGAAAAAGAAAAATTTCCACCGATTCAGCAGGAAGCGGGTCAAATTTGAACTCTAGATGCCTCATAGTTTGTTGTTTATTTTTCAAAAAAATCATTTCTAGGTACATAAGTATCTATTTAATCGAAGAAACACCAAAAGTTTTCCAAGATTCAACCACTAACTATGAACTGTCATGCCCGGCTTTTGACCGCATTTTGAAACGGGCATGAAAAAATAAAAAAAATGGAAAACCTACGCATTGTGTCATTATATGTGAACAAGTTACCAGGAAAAATAACAAACTTGTAATACGACAACTCTTTTTAAAAAGTGTTCTAAAAAACGAGCTATCATGTGTAAGGATTCATGGCTTTCAAGCCAAATGATCAATCTTATAGCCACATTCATGACATAGTTTGTCCAAATAATCTCATATCATGCACAAGGATGCATCTTGGAATGGAAAACAATGTTTGCTAAGGAAGTTTTCATTTTATTTGGATGAAAATACATTTTCCATTTTTTGAGTGCCCTAAATGAGTTTTTTTTGTGAAGGACCTATCATATTTTTGTTGCAAAATTGGACCAAATCAATTTCCTAAAATATTAGGCCATATTTAATGCACAATTGACCAAATGGTTGGGTGCCAAAAGTTTTGATCCACCTCTCGTGAAAAAGAAAATTTTCCACCGATTTTGTAGGAAGCGGGTCAAATTTGAACTTCAGATGCCTCATAGTTTGCTGTTTATTTTTTCCAAAAATAATTTCTAGGTACATAAGTATCTATTGAATCAGAGAAACGCCAATTTTTTTCCAAGATTCAACCACTAGCTAGGAACGGTCATGCTCATAGTTTTGACCACATTTTGAAACGGGCATGAAAAATTTAAAAAAAATCAAAAAAAGGAAAACCTTTGCATTGTGTCATTATGTGTGACCAAGTTACCAGGAAAAATAATAAACTTGTAATACGGCAATTCTTTTGAAAAAGTGTTCTCAGAAACGAGCCATCATGGCATAGTTTGTTCAAATGATCTAATATTGTGCGCAAGGGTGCATCTTGGAATGGCAGACAATGTTGCCTAAGGAAGTTTTCATTTTCTTTGGACGGAAATTTAATTCTCCATTTTCGAGTGCCCAAAATTAGTTTTTTTGTGAAGGACCTACCATATATTTGTTGCAAAATTGTAGCAAATAATTTTTCTAAAATACTAGGCCATATTTAATGCACAATTGACCAAATGGTTGAGTGTACAAAGCTTTTATCCACCTCTCATGAAAAAGACAATTTTTCGCCAATTTGGTAGGAAACATATCCAATTTGAACTGCAGCTGCCTTATAGTTTGCTCTTTATTTTTTCCAAAAATCATTTCTAGTTACATAAGTATCCATTTAGTCAGAAATACATGGTTCGGTGGCGATACGTCAAGGTTTGAACGGTGGCCGAGGTCCCCAACTCCAAAGCGCGTAAAGTCGCATGCCCGACACGTGGTCACCACGTGACCATGGCGTTGCCATGCGTTTTGGGCGACCTAGGCATGTCTAGTGGGTTGGGCACTCCCTAGGTAGGTGGTAGGAAGAAAATGACAATAGAAGAATCTCACGAGGATACCAAACTATGCTCAAACATGAAATAACACTCAAGTGTTTGATTAGTGGTATGGGAAATGCACATGGCCAATGGGCGTGAGTTTTGGCCGAGGATGATCATATAATAAGAAGACTGTCTTCACAAATTTTCAGCTCAAATGGAGGAGCCTAGGTGGCACTTGATTTGCAAAGTACCACACTAGACAAAAATATGAATGTTGAAGCTGGGCTCAAAATAATGAATGGATTGAGCTGAAATTTGGTGGAGGATGGTTATTTGGGCATAGGAAAGCACTGTAGAAAATTGATACCATTTGGACATGCCAAAGTGGCACTTCCTTCACAATGCTCTTCTCTGGACAGAAACTTGGGAAAATTAGTGATAGAAATTGGATAAATGAAATGAGCTGAAATTTGGTGTAGGTAAGTTACATAGGTATGGTCATGCCCTGGTAATTTTTTAGAAATAATGAAGCAATATATAATATAGTTGCTACACAAACTGAAAATATGACAAGAATAAAAGATTGGATGATGAGCTCACATGGTTTGTTTGATAGAGCTCAAATTTTGTGGAGAGTGATTATTTGAGAATATGGAAGATTTGGAAAAATATAAGATCATTTGGATAAGCCTAGCTAGTACTTACACTTACTTCACAAAGCTTCTCTTTGGATAGAAACTTTGGAAATTTGCTCAGGAAGATTTACTAGGAAAATGGAGATGAATATTTTCATGTGGAAATGATTTGAGTGGAAGAGTGCCCAAAAAGTTTGAGGGTAATAGGAGGGGTCTAGATAGCACTTACTTTTCAATGTGCCAATGTGGCCATAAAATAGAAATTGAACCTGGGCTGACATAGATGATTTGATTGAGCTGCAATTTGGAGGAGGGTGATAATTTGGGCATATGAAGGCACTGTATAAATTTCATGCCATTTGGATATATAAAAATGGTACTTCCTTCACAATGCTCTCCACTTAACAAAAAATTGGGAAAATATAGGGAAAATGGTTAAATTAAATGATCTCAAATTTTGTGGAGGGAGATTCTATGGGCAGGGTCATGTCCTGGTAAATTTTTAGAAATTATAAAGCAATATAAAATATAGTTGCTTCACAAACTGAAATTATTACCAAAAACAAATATTGGATGGTGAGCTCTCATGGTTTGTTAGATGGGGCTAAAATTTTGTGGAGAGCTATGATATGGGCATATAGAAGATGTGGCAAAAATTCAACTCATTAAGATATGCATAGCTAGTATTTCCTTCACAAAGCTTCTAGCTGAACAAAAACTTTGGAAATTTGTCGAGGAAGATTTACTAGGAAAATGGATTTGCATTTTGTCACGAGGCAATGATTTGGATAGGAATGAGTGCCCAAAATTTTTGAGGGCAATCAAGAATATATAAATAGCACTTCCTTTCACAACGTGCTGTTCTAAACAGAATAGGAAAATGAATATTGTTGAATTATTTTGGAACTAGGCAAGGAACGTTTTTGATATATTTTGATGATCCAAATAATTTGTGAGATTTTTTTGGGAATTTTGGGAATAACAGAAATATAGGTTGCTTCACAACCTAGGGCAAAAATTGACACATGGACATGACACGTAGGCAAAAATAGACACATGGACATGACACGTAGGCAAAAATAGACACATGGACATGGCACATTGGCAAAATAGATGAGGTGGCGCCTAGTCATAGCAATCCACCACAATTTACAAGGTTATGATCATCTATATTGGTCGTGATCAGCCAAAAATAAGGCAGCAGACCAGTGATGTCTGCTTTACGGCCATTTCATGTAAAGAAATTACGACCTTTCTGACCAAAATGGTCGTTATGATTTAGGTTTTGGAGCCCTCCGAACAGCTTACGACCAATTGGTTTCAAATGGTAGTAGATTTATGACCATTTCTTCCAGGGTCACTGACAGAAGGTCACAAGTTGACATATTTCCTGTAGTGTCTAGCACTCCAAATGCGTTCCCAAGCCTCCAATTTCCTCCAAGTGCTCGCCTTTCTCCAGTGATGGCTGACGCGGAGTTGATGGGCAAGTGGGTGTCCTCCAATGTCATGGAAGGCACCATCAACGAGCTCTGGACCGTGACATACCCGCGGGAGCTGTCTGCCGGACACTGGAGCCCGGCTAGTGCATCCCTACTCCCAATCTAGTGGAGTGGGTAGTCTTAGGTCCCCTAGGTCCCCACCTCATCCGTGGTCTTGGGTTCCCCTCCACCCCTTAGTGAGCGTGCTGATGTTCTTCTACTGGTTAGATTTTAACCATCTAACCCCTAACCCCATTCTTCCTATCGCGACATTTATCACCATTCGCAAAGCTTTCCTTCGCATCAAGCCACACTTCGGCATATGGCTGAAGACCAAAGAGCAGTGGCAGCCAGCTCGCAGAATGTGGCGGGGCCATGATAAGAAAACACTAGAAGGTGGCCTGGCTAGAGGGCACCTTTGTGGACACAATCAAAGTGTGGCAGCGGGAGTGGTTCTACATCACCGAGCTGCCTGCTGAAGGCCAGATAGCGACCCCCGCCTTCACGGCGGGGCCTCTGACAAGGCTTGTCTCCTGGACCCAGAAGGGCCTCGACTGGGGAAACTTAGATGAAGTGACAACACTCCAGAAGAGGATCAAATCGATGGACATGCGCAACATCAAGCTGCTGGACATGATCCAGGTCACGTTTTATCGCTGCAACCTTCCCCTTCAACTTTGAGCCAGCCCGATATGACTATACAAGCCCATGGACAAGGCAAACGTACACCACTTCTTCAGTGCCGACCTCGATGGCATGTGGACGACTCTCTTCAAGCTGTCTAGGAACACATTACCCGGGAAGGGGAAGATTGCAGCCTAGACGCCGAACATGGTCCCTCAGATGTAGCGAAAGTTCATCCATACCATTATTCTTTCCATATCTCATGGCTATTAATAGAGAAACTATGTTTTCCCACCCATAATCTGTAACACCCTAGTTGTAAAACCTCCATATATGGGCAATATATTCATCTTGTTCTTCATCAATTCCAAGTGGTTCCATCTTTTGTGTTTCCTTTTTGGGTTTTGTCTTGTTTCTTATTGCATTGTCATGCTTACCTTGTCATATTGCATTGTATTATCATTTCTTGTCATATCCCTTTTGCCACCACATGTTTGCATCATGTTCATATCAATGTTGTGTGGTTCTTATGTCATCTTACTGTCTCTTCCTCATCATGTGCATTGTGTGTTTCATGCATGTTAAATTATTGCTTGACCCATGTGTGAGCCATGCATGACCACCTCCTTGCATCACCTCTCCCCTCCTTCTCTTTCTTTTATTTGGCAAGTGCCATTTTCCCTCCTCCTTTAATGTCCAACTTTTCCCCAAAATTCTAGCACCATGCCCAAGACCTCTCTGCCAAATTTCAGATTTATCTAAGTTGTTTTGATCAGGTTCAAAAATGACCCAAGTTTGAACTAAATTCAAACTTGCATTATTTTTCTACCTCTAAAAATGCCCAGGACAATTTTATTAAATATAGCACTATTTCAAGGTCATGAGGATATTCTTGTTTTCATTTTTCTCCTCTCCTTTTCCCTACACTTTTCCATTTGTTTTCGGTCTGAAGAAAAAAGGAAAAGAAAAGAGCAGCAACACCAGGCGCGCAACCCAGCAACAACAGCAGCACCCACCTGGGCCTCGGCCTCCCAGGCCGGCCCAGCTAGCTCCCCGTGCGCCAGCCCAACTAGCCGCACGACCCCCCCTCGATGCATTTTCTTACCCATGCACCCACGCACTCCCCTCTGCCTCGCGCCCACGTGGCCTGCCTGGCCCCGCTAGTCAGTGTCTCCCTATTCCACCACACCCACCTTTTCGTCTTTCTCTCGCCGTCGCCATGGGGACCGCGAGGCCGAGAGCACGTGAGCTCACACCGCTCGCCCTAGCCTCCCATAAAGCCCCCCTCTGTGTCCACCGAACCCCTAGGGTTCCTGATGTAGGGTAGAACCCTAATCGCCCGATCTTTCATGAAAGGAGCGGATCCCGCGAAGAACACGAGGAACACAAAGAGGGAAACGAGGGAAAACGAGGCAAATCACAAGGGGAAACACAAGAGGAACACTCAAACTAACAAGAACAAGTCACACATGTGCTAGATCCTAGGATACATAGAACGATACATGGTCCACAGACAACTAGGGACAATACAAAAGGGTAACCGGTTCTTCTCCGTGAGGAGGTCTTGATGTTCTTCCCTAAAGAGGGGTCTTGAATCCGCTTGGGGGATCTCTCCAGTGGAGGCTCGAATCTCCGAGGAGAAGGTAACCAAGTGGATGAGCAAAGCTCTCTCACAAATATGAGCTAAACATTTGCTAACCCTAGAAAGTTGTACGGGATAGAGTATATATAGTCTAGGGGGGAGAAGGGATACATGGGCCTCGGCCCTTTACTGTGCGCAGACAGGGAGGCCGGACGTCCGGGCGTCGGGCCGGATGTCCGGGCGTTCAGGCGACGCCGGATGTCCGGGCTGGGGGGCCGGATCTCCGGGCTGGAGCGGTGGCATTTGTTGCTCTCGGGTTCGGAGGGGCCGGATTTCCGGGCCGGTGGCCGGATGTCCGGGAGCTCGGGAGGGGCCGGATGTCCGGGCTGCCAGGGCCGGATGTCCGGGGCTTGTAGCCTTCTGTGGCTGGGTTGCTGTAGAGGAAGGCGCTCCAGGGGACGGATGTCCGGGGCCTTGGCCGGATCGGATGTCCGGGGCCTGGGAGATGCTCTTGGCTCCTTCGGTTGGTTCTCCTCATCCGTGGACTTGGGGACTTGTACATCTTCATGCGCATCTTCGGGAGGACCCTCTTGGTACCTAATCATGCACAACACCTCGGACTTAGGTAGTAGCCATGTCTCATGCATAGAAAGTGGAAGTTCGGGAGGAGTGAGTTCACCTTATCTTCGATAGCTTTGGCTCGGGCTCGTGTCATTGGTCCAAGTGGTGCCATTGGAGGTGTGGGTGCATCCATGGGGATGATCTTGGGATGCTCTGCATCATCTCCCCTCCCTTGGGGAAGATCCGTCCTTGGATCGAAATCCTCATCACCATGGTAGGGCGAGAGATCTTTGATGTTGAAGATGTCGCTCACGGAGTACTTGTCATGAGGAATGTCGATCTTGTAGGCGTTGTTGTTGTAGCGTGCAAGCACCTTGAATGGTCCATCCGCGCGTGGTCGAAGTTTGGACTTGCGTTCTTGGGGAAACGGTCCTTGCGAAGGTGTAGCCACACAAGGTCTCCAATGTTGAATATCATAGGGTGCTTGTTGATGTTGAGCTTGGTCGCAAGGCGTTGTACTTCGCGCTCGATGGTGTTTCTTGTATCTTCATGCACGTTCTTGATATGGGTCGCTCTTGCACTTGCGTCCAAATTGATTCGCTCTTGGAGTGGTAGAGGTAGAATATCCAATGGTGACAAAGGGTTGAATCCGTAGACAACCTCGAAAGGGGACTTGCTGGTTGTTGAGTGTCTTACTCGGTTGTAGGCGAACTCGGCGATGGGTAGATACTCCTCCCACTCCTTGATGTTCTTCTTGATGAGTACTCGAAGTAGAGCGGAGAGTGTGCGGTTTGTCACCTCCGTTTGGCCGTCGGTTTGAGGATGGTATGCCGTGGAGAAGAGTAGCTTGATTCCGAGCTTGGCGCATAGGGTCTTCCAAAAGTAGCTAAGGAACTGGACGTCGCGGTCCGAGACGATGGTCTTTGGCACACCATGGAGATGCAAAATTTCCCTACAAAAGAGATTAGCAACATGTGAAGCATCGTCTATCTTTTGGAAAGGAATAAAATGTGCCATTTTTGAGAAATGGTCCACAACGACAAATATGGAATCTTTCCCATTTCGAGTTCTAGGCAAACCAAGTACAAAGTCCATGCTAATGTCTTCCCATGGTTGGTATGGGATTGGTAAAGGCATATAGAGACCATGAGATTGAGCTTTGGACTTAGCTTTGCGACATGTAGAACACCGGTTGGTGAAACGATTGACGTCCCGAAACATCTTTGGCCAAAAGTAGCTCTTCGAGAGCGTGGCGAACGTCTTGTCGCGTCCGAAGTGTCCCATTAAGCCTCCTCCATGCGATTCCTGCAAAAGCAACAAATGAAGAGACGACTCGGGGATGCAAAGTTTGTTAGCTCTCGTAAGATAGCCGTCTTTGATGTAATAGCATTCCCAAGATGTATTCGACAAACACTTGGCATAAGGAGTAGCAAAAGTTGCATCATGCTTATACAAGTCTTTGATATGATCGAAGCCAATGACATCTAACTCAAGTTGCGTGACAAGCATGCATATGCGGGAAAGAGCATCCGCTATGATGTTTTCTTTACCCTTGATGTACTTGATGACATAGGGAAAAGACTCAATAAATTCACTCCATTTAGCATGACGCTTGTTCAACTTTGTTTGTCCCTTAAGATACTTGAGAGTCTCATGATCGGTATGAATGATAAACTCATGGGGACGAAGGTAATGTTCCCATTCATGCAAAATGCGGACTAAAGCATATAGCTCTTTGTCATAGATGGGGTAATTGAGTTGCGCTCTGGAAAGTTTCTCACTAAAGTAAGCTATGGGGCGCTTCTCTTGTGTTAACACACCTCCTATGCCATTACCACTAGCATCGCAATGAATTTCAAAAGGTTTGTCGAAGTTTGGTAAAGCAAGCACGGGAGCATGAGTAAGCAAATTATTAAGCTCATTGAATGCGGTATCTTGGGATGGTCCCCAAACAAAAGGCACATTCTTCTTGCTCAAAGCATGCAAAGGCGAAGCAATGGTGCTAAAATCCTTCACAAAGCGATGATAGAAACCCGCAAGGCCAAGAAAACTACGTACTTGATGCAAGTTGGTTGGTTGCGGCCAAGTCTTAATAGCATTAATCTTGGACTCATCAACATGAACACCCTTAGAAGAAACAACAAAACCCAAGAAAACGAGCTTATCAACACCAAAAAGGCATTTCTCCATATTAGCATAGAGGCGCTCTTTTCTAAGAGTTTGCAAAATGGTGCGGACATGGGTGACATGCTCTTTGATAGATTTGCTAAATACAAGAATGTCATCAAAGTAGACCACAACAAATATACCAATGTAAGGGCGAAAGACATGATTCATGAGGCGCATAAAAGTGCCCGGTGCTTCCGAAAGACCCATAGGCATGACTAACCACTCATACAAACCAAACTTGGTTTTGAAGGCGGTTTGCCATTCATCACCCTCTTGTATGCGGATTAGATAGTAACCACTCTTAAGATCAATTTTGGAAAATATAGTGGCACCGCTAAGCTCATCAAGCATATCATCTAGGCGTGGAATGGGATACCTATAGCGAACGGTGATAGCATTGATAGGTCTACAATCGGAGCACATGCGAAAACTACCATCACGTTTTGGCACAAGAATGACCGGAACGACACAAGGGCTTAAACTTTCACGCACATGTCCATGGTCTATGAGATGTTTTACTTGCCTTTGTATTTCTTTTGTTTCGTCGGGGTTGACATGGTATGGAGCTTTGTTCGGAAGAGGTGCTCCGGGGATGAGGTCAATTCGGTGCTCAATGCCTCGTAGAGGAGGTAGACCCGGAGGTAGCTCATCGGGGAAAACATCTTGAAATTCCTGCAAAAGAGAAGACAACACTAGAGGAAGAGTGTGAGAAGTGTTAATTTGTGGTGCATTGTCCTTGCACACGAGGACGTAGTGTAGGACACTAGATGGGTGCTCACACACTTCTCTCATCTCATGTTTGGTGGAAAATAGAAGTAGATTTTTGTTTTCGCTCATCGTGGAGGCACTCAATTTTGGCTTGTGGCGCTCACTCTCTTTTTGGTGGCTCGCTCTCTCACTATGATCTCCATGATGGGTGGCTTGCTTGACGGCGATCACTTGACTAGGCGACATTGGACGGAGGACGTACTCCTTGCCCTTCATCTTGAAGATGTAGTGGTTCGTTCGGCCGTTGTGTATGACTCCTCTATCGAATTGCTATGGCCGTCCAAGGAGAAGATGACAAACGGTCATTGGAACGACGTCGCACTCCAAGGTGTCTTCGTAGGCGCCGATCTTGAAGGAGACTTGTACTCGGTGCTCGACTTGGATAGTGCCGGAGTCACTAAGCCATTGCACTTTGTATGGATGTGGATGCTTCGTCTTGGGGAATTGGAGCTTGGAGCAAAGTTCTTCACTTGCGAGATTATGACAACTCCCTCCATCGATGATGACCTTGACGGATCGTCCATTGACGCCGACCTTGGTGTGGAATATGTGGCATCATTGGTCTTCTTCTTGGTGATGTTGGAGAGTCAAGACTTTGGAGACAACAAGTGCGGGAATTGAGTCTTCATCACAAAAGACTTGTTCTTCTTCATTGTTCACTTGGCGGTGCATGGCGACTTGCTCGAGGGCTTCCATTTCGCCTTCGCTCATGGAGTCATAAGTGCCATCATCGTTGAAGACCATGGTTCGCTTGTTGGTGCACTCGTAGGACTTGTGGCCTCGGCCTCCGCAAGTGAAACACTTGAAGGAACTCGTCTTGACGGTCTCGGCGGTTGGAGTTGATGATGATGAAGCTCTCAGCTTGAAGTTTCTCATAGGAGGATGGCTTGTAGGTGACGAAGCTTTCTTGGAAGTCGACTTGTCAATGTTGGAAGTAGAAGGTCTTGTAGTCGGTGTTGGAGTTGTTGAAGCTTGGTTATTGGAGAAGCCATAGGACTTGGATGATAACTTGGCATACTTGAAATCATCTTGCACTTGGCGTTCCGCTTTGGTAGCTTGGTGCACTAGCTCGATGAGATTTAAGTATGGTTGGAAGTCGGCGATCTTCTTGATAGGGTGATTGAGTCTGTCAAGAAACGTGCCATTGTTTGCTCATCATCTTCCGTGACATTGGCTCTTATCATTGCAATCTCCATCTCCTTGTAGTATTCTTCAACGCTCTTTGTTACTTGCTTGAGTTGTTGGAGTTTCTTGAAGAGGTCGCGATTGTAGTAGGTAGGTACGAAGCGTGCTCTCATGAAATCCTTCATTTGCGCCCAAGTAGTGATGGGTGGTTCACCTCTTGCCTCTCAGCGCTCTATGATTTGTTCCCACCAAATGAGGACATAATCTTGGAACTCAAGGGATGCCATCGCGATCTTCTTCTCTTCTTCAAAATTGTGCAAACGGAAGATCTTGTCAACCTTCAATGCCCATGAAAGGTGCTCTTCGGGGTAATTGCTACCGTTGAACTTGGGCATGGTGAACTTGAGTTTGCCATAACGTTGCTCTTCATTGTGTTGGGGTCGGGGACGATGACGCCCATGTTGTTGATGATTGTTCAACTCGTGGTGCTCTTGGCATGGAGGATTGTTATCGTCATGTTGCTCTTGTCGCGGAGGATCTCCATTGTCTTCATGCTCTTGATTGACTGGTTGTTCTTGGTGATCTTGTGGAGGAACTTGTCGAGCTCGAGGAGGAACTTGACGATGCACGCGAGCTTGAAATCTTCGTTCTTGAATTTCTTCACAAAGTTCATGGGCTTGTCGGCTTCGGTCGGCAACGGCTTGACTCGAATCGCGTAGAGCTTGTTGCACCGCAAGTGCTTGAGCGTCATGGAGTTGTTGTTCTTGACGTTGTGCCTCGGCATCTTGAGCATTTTGGTGTAGACGCACTCGCTCTTCCTCTTCATGTTGGCGTTGTCGTTGCCGTTCTCGTGCTAGCGCAAAGGCCTCTTGAGTTTGACGTTGTCGGCGCTCTTGAGAGTCGGTGTCTCATAGGGGATTGAGGCTTGCTTGACGGTCGGTGCACGCGGCTCGACGAAGAGTGTTCGATGTCGGTGTACTTGAGCCGGAGAGGGTGAAATCGGAGTGGCGGCTTGAACGACTCCTTCTTGAAGTGGAAGACGAGCAGTTGAGCAACAAAGCACGAATTTCATCCATCCTTGCGTCATTCTCTTCCTTGTGAGCGTCAAGCTTGTGGTCGAAGTAGTCCCTTGTACATTGCTCGGAAAGTCGCAAGTCGGCGGCAAGGTTTTTGATGCGTTCACTCATAGCTTGTTGCTCTTGATGCAAAGCACGTTGTGCACTAAAGAGGTGACTTGCTACGTCTTGATCTTGCGTTGGTTTTCCCCAAAGAGGAAGGGATGATGCAGCAGAGTAGCGTAAGTATTTCCCTCAGTTTTTGAGAACCAAGGTATCAATCCAGTAGGAGGCCACACTCAAGTCCCTTGTACCTACACAAAACGATAGCTACTCGCAACCAACGCGATTAGGGGTTGTCAAGCCCTTCACGGTCACTTACGAGACTGAGATCTGATAGATATAATATATTTTTTGGTATTTTTGATATAAAGATGCAAAGTAAAAAGTAAAGGCAAAGTAAAAAGCAAAGCAAGATTAAAGTGATGGAGATTGATATGATGAGAATAAACCCGGGGGCCATAGGTTTCACTAGTGGCTTCTCTCAAGAGCATAAGTATTCTACGATGGGTGAACAAATTACTGTTGAGCAATTGACAGAATTGAGCATAGTTATGAGAATATCTATGCATGATCATGTATATAGGCATCATGTCCGTGACAAGTAGACCGAAACGATTCTGCATCTACTACTATTACTCCACTCATCGATCGCTATCCAGCATGCATATAGAGTATTAAGTTAAAAACAGAGTAACGCCTTAAGCAAGCTTACATGATGTAGAGAGATAAATTCATGCAATATGAAATAAACCCCATCTTGTTATCCTCGATGGCAACGATACAATACGTGCCTTGCTGCCCCTTCTGTCACTGGGTAAGGACACCGCAAGATCAAACCCAAAGCTAAGCACTTCTCCCATGGCAAGAACTACCAATCTAGTTGGCCAAACCAAATAGATAATTCGAAGAGACTTGCAAAGATAACCAATCATACATAAAAGAATTCAGAGAAGATTCAAATATTATTCATAGATAGACTTGATCATAAACCCACAATTCATCGGTCTCAACAAACACACCGCAAAAAGAAGATTACATCGAATAGATCTCCACAAGAGAGGGGGAGAATTTTGTATTGAGATTCAAAGAGAGAGAAGAAGCCATCTAGCTACTAACTATGGACCCGAAGGTCTGAGGTAAACTACTCACACTTCATCGGAGGGGCTAGGATGATGTAGAAGCCCTCCGTGATGACGGCCCTCTTCCGGCGGAGCTCCAGAACAGGCCCCAAGATGGGATCTCATGGATACAGAAAGTTGCGGTGGTGACATTAGGTTTTTGGCTCCTGTTCTGATCATTTGGGGGTACGTGTGTATATATAGGAGGAAGAAGTACGTCAGTGGAGCACCGAGGGGCCCACGAGGCAGGGGGCGCGCCCTAGGGGGGGCACCCTCATGACCTCCTCTTTGACTCCCTGGCGTAGAGTCCAAGTCTCCTGGATCATGTTTGGTGAGAAAATCACGTTCCCGAAGATTTTATTCCGTTTGGACTCCGTTTGATATTTTGTTTCTCCGAAACACTGAAATAGGCAAAAAACATCAATTCTAGGCTGGGCCTCCGGTTAATAGGTTAGTCCCAAAAATAATATAAAAGTGGAAAATAAAGCCCAATATAGTCCAAAACAGTAGATAATATAGCATGGAGCAATCAAAAATTATAGATACGTTGGAGACGTATCAGGCATCCCCAAGCTTAATTCCTGCTCATCCTCGAGTAGGTAAATGATAAAAAGAGAATTTTTGATGTGGAGTGCTACTTGGCATAATTTCAATGCAAATCTTCTTAATTGTGGTATGAATACTAAGATTAGAAAGATTCAAGACAAAAGTTTATATTGACATAAAAATAATAATACTTCAAGCATACTAACAAAGCAATTATGCCTTCTCAAAATAACATGGCCAAAGAAAGTTATCCCTACAAAATCATATAGTCTGGCTATGCTCCATCTTCACCACTCAAAGTATTTAAATCATGCGCAACCCGATGACAAGCCAAGCAATTGTTTCATACTCTAACTTTTTCAAAACTTTTTCAATCTTCACGCAATACATGAGCGTGAGCCATGGATATAACACTATAGGTGGAATAGAATAGTGGTTGTGGAGAAGACAAAAAGGAGAAGGTAGTCTCACATCAACTAGGCGTATCAACGGGCTATGGAGATGCCCATCAATAGATATCAATGTGAGTGAGTAGGGATTGCCATGCAACGGATGCACTAGAGCTATAAATGTATGAAGCTCAAAAAGAAACTAAGTGGGTGTGCATCCAACTTGGTTGCTCACGAAGACCTAGGGCAATTTGAGGAAGCCCATCATTGGAATATACAAGCCAAGTTCTATAATGTAAAATTCCCACTAGTATATGAAAGTGACAACATATGAGACTCTCTATATGAAGAACATGGTGCTACTTTGAAGCACAATATATGAGACTCGCTATATCATGGTGCTACTTTGAAGCACAAGTGTGGAAAAAATATAGTAGCATTGTCCCTTTTTATTTATTTTCTTTTTTTGGGCCTTATTTTTTATTTGGCCTTTTCTATTTTTTTATTTGGCCTTTCTTTTTTTATTTGGCCTTGCTCTTTTTTATTTATTTGGGACAATGCTCTATTAATGATGATCATCACACTTCTATTTATTTACAACTCAATGATTACAGCTCGATTCTAAAACAAAGTATGACTCTATATGAATGCCTCCGGCGGTGTACCGGGATATGCAATGAATCAAGAGTGACAAGTATGAAAGAATTATGAACGGTGGCTTTGCCACAAATACTATGTCAACTACATGATCATGCTAAGCAATATGACAATGATGAATATGTCATGAAGAACTAGATGGTGGAAAGTTGCATGGCAATATATCTCGGAATGGCTATGGAAATGCCATAATAGGTAGGTATGGTGGCTGTTTTGAGGAAGGTATATGGTAGGTGTATGATACCGGCGAAAGGTGCGCGGTATTAGAGAGGCTAACAAAGGTGGAAGGGTGAGAGTGCGTATAATCCATGGACTCAACATTAGTCATAAAGAACTCATATACTTATTGCAAAAATCTAGAAGTTATCAAAGCAAAGTATTACAGCATGCTCCTAGGGGGATAGATTGGTAGGAAAAGACCATCGCTCGTCCCCGACCGCCACTCATAAGGAAGACAATCAATAAATAAATCATGCTCCGACTTCAGCACATAACGGTTCACCATACGTGCATGCTACGGGAATCACAAACTTTAACACAAGTATTCTTTAAATTCACAACTACTCAACTAGCATGACTTTAATATTATCACCTCCATATCTCAAAACAATTATCATGCTTCAATCTTTTCTTAGTATTCAACACACTCAAAAGAAAGTTTCACAAATCTTGAATACCAAGCATATTATTATTAAGCAAATTACCATGCTATCAAGAGACTCTCAAAATAATTTAAGTGAATCATGAGAGATCAATAGTTTCTTTAAAACAAATCCACCACCGTGCTCTAAAAGATCTAAGTGAAGCACATAGAGCAAAATTATAACGCTCAAAAGATATAAGTGAAGCACATAGAGCAAAACTACTTAGCTCAAAAGATATAAGTGAAGCACATAGAGTATTCTATCAAATTTTAATTCATGTATGGCTCTCTCAAAAGGTGTGTAAAGCAAGTATGATTGTGTCATACTAAGACACAAATACACAAATAATACAAGACGCTCCAAGCAAAACACATATCATGTTGGTGAATAAAAATATAGCTCCAAGTAAATTACCGATGGAAGTGGACGAAAGAGGGGATGCCTTCCGGGGCATCCCCAAGCTTTGACTTTTTGGTGTCCTTGGATTATCTTGGGGGTGCCATGGGCATCCCCAAGTTTAGGCTCTTGCAACTCCTTGTTCCATAATCCATCACAAGAATTCACCCAAAACTTGAAAACTTCACAACACAAAACTCAAAGAAGAAAACTCGTGAGCTCTGTTATCGAAATAAAACAAAATACCACTTCAAGGTACTGTAATGAACTCATTATTTATTTATATTGGTGTTAAACCTACTGTATTCCAACTTCTCTATGGATTATAAACTATTTTACTAGCCATAGATTCATCAAAATAAGCAAACAACACACGAAAAACAGAATCTGTCAAAAATTGAACAGTCTGTAGTAATCTGTAGCTAGCGCAAGATCTGGAACCCCAAAAATCCTAAAATAACTTGCTGGACGTGAGGAATTTATCTGTTAATCATCTGCAAAAAGAATTAACTAAATAGCACTCTCCAAATAAAAATGACAGCAGTTCTCGTGAGCGCTAAAGTTTCTGTTTTTTACATCAAGTTCAACAAGACTTTCCCCAAGTCTTCCCAACGGTTCTACTTGGCACAAACACTAATTAAACACAAAAAACACAACCAAAACATAGGCTAAATAATTTATTTATTACTAATCAGGATCAAAAAGCAAGGAATAAAAATAAAATTGGGTTGCCTCCCAACAAGCGCTATCGTTTAACGCCCCTAGCTAGGCATAAAAGCGAGGATAGATCTAGGTATTGCCATCTTTGGTAGGCAATCCATAAGTGGCTCTCATGATAGTTTCATATGGCAATTTTATTTTGTTTCTAGGAAAGTATTCCATGCCCTTTTTAGTTGTAAATTAAAATCTAATATTCCCTTCCTTCATATCAATAATCGCACCAACCGTTCTAAGGAAAGGTCTACCAAGAATAATAGGGCAAGAAGGATTGCAATCTATATCAAGAACAATGAAATCTACGGGCACATAATTCCTATTTGCAACAATAATAACATCATTAATTCTTCCCATAGGTTTCTTAATAGTGGAATCCGCAAGATGCAAGTTTAGAGAGCAATCATCAAAATTACGGAAATCTAGCAAATCACACAAAGTCTTGGGAATAGTAGAGACACTAGCACCCAAATCACACAAAGCATAAAACTCGTGATCTTTAATTTTAATTTTAATAGTTGGTTCCCACTCATCATAGAGTTTTCTAGGGATAGAAACTTTCAACTCAAGTTTTTCTTCATAAGATTGCATCAAGGCATCAACAATATGTTCGGTGAAGGCTTTATTTTGACTATAAGCATGTGGAGAATTTAGCACGGATTGCAACAAGGAAATACAATCAATTAAAGAGCAACTTTCATAATTAAATTCCTTGAAATCCAATATAGTGGGTTTAGCAACATCTAGATTTTTATTTCTTTTAATCCCACTTTCATCAATTTCATCATTAAGATCTAAATACTCCGAATTTTTAGAACGCCTTCTAGGTAAAGGAAGACCATATTCAGTTTCATCAAGATTCATATTGCAAAACAAAGATTTAATAGGGGGCACATCAATAACTTTTAGATCTTCATCTTGATTTTCCTAGGAATTGGAGGAACACGCTTTAATAAAGGCATCTTTGGAAGCACGCATCCTAGCGGTTCTTTCCTTGCACTCATCAATGGAAATTCTCATGGCTTTGAGAGACTCATTGATATCATGCTTAGGAGGAATAGATCTAAGCTTTAAAGAATCAACCTCAAGAGAAATTCTATCAACGTTTCTAGCCAAATCATCAACTTTAAGCAATTTCTCCTCAAGCAAAGCATTAAAATTCTTTTGTGAATTCATAAACTCTTTAACACTATTCTCAAATTCAGAGGGCATCTTATTATAATTTCCATAAGAGTTATTGTAGGAATTCCCATAATTATTAGAAGGATTACTAGGATATGGCCTAGGATTAAAATTCCCTCTATAAGCGTTGTTACCAAAATTATTCCTACCAACAAAATTCACATCCATAGATTCATTGTTATTCTCAATCAAAGTAGACAAAGACATATCATTAGGATCAGAAGAAACACTCTTAGTAGCAAATAATTTCATAAGTTCATCCATCTTTCCACTCAACACATTGATTTCTTCTATCGCATGCACTTTTTTATTAGAAGATCTTTCAGTATGCCATTGAGAATAATTAACCATAATATTATCTAGGAATTTAGTAGCATCTCCTAAAGTGATTTCCATAAAAGTGCCTCTCGCGGCCGAATCTAAAAAATTTCTAGAAGCAAAATTCAATTCGGCATAAAATTTTTGTATAATCATCCACAAATTCAAACCATGAGTAGGGAAATTACGTATCATTAATTTCATTCTCTCCCAAGCTTGTGCAACATGTTCATGATCAAGTTGTTTAAAGTTCATAATATCGTTTCTAAGAGAGATGATCTTAGCGGGAGGAAAATACTTAGAGATAAAAGCATCTTTGCACTTGTTCCAAGAATCAATACTATTCTTAGGCAAAGACGAAAACCATGCTTTAGCACGATCTCTAAGCGAAAAAGGAAATAGCTTCAATTTAACGACATCATTATCGACATCTTTTTTCTTTTGCATATCACATAAATCAACGAAGCTATTCAGATGAGTAGCGGCATCTTCACTAGGAAGGCCGGCGAATTGATCTTTCATAACAAGATTCAACAAAGCAATATTAATTTCACAAGATTCAACATCGGTAAGAGGAGCAACCGGAGTGCTAAGGAAATCATTATTATTGGTATTGGTGAATTCACACAATTTAGTATTATCTTGAGCCATCGCGACAAACAAGCAATCTAACACACGAGCAAACAAAAGCAAACGGGCAAAAGAGGCAAATAGAGAGGGAGGATAGAGAGAGAGAGGGCGAATAAAACGCCAAGGGTGAAGTGGGGGAGAGGAAAACGAGAGGCAAATGGCAAATAATGTAATGCAGAGATAGGGATTGCGATGGGTACTTGGTATGTTGACTTTCTGCGTAGAATCCCTAGCAACGGCGCCAGAAATCCTTCTTGCTACGTCTTGAGCTTGCGTTGGTTTTCCCCGAAGAGGAAGGGATGATGCAGCAGAGTAGCGTAAGTATTTCCCTCAGTTTTTGAGAACCAAGGTATCAATCCAGTAGGAGGCCATGCTCAAGTCCCTCGTACCTGCACAAAATGATAGCTACTCGCAACCAATGCGATTAGGGGTTGTCAAGCCCTTCACGGTCACTTACAAGAGTAAGATCTGATAGATATAATATTTTTTTTGGTATTTTTGATATAAAGATGCAAGGTAAAAAGTAAAGGAAAAGTAAAAAAGCAAAGCAAGATTAAAGTGATGGAGATTGATATGATGAGAATAGACCCGGGGGCCATAGGTTTCACTAGTGGATTCTCTCAAGAGGATAAGTATTCTACGGTGGGTGAACAAATTACTGTTGAGCAATTGACAGAATTGAGCATAGTTATGAGAATATCTAGGCATGATCATGTATATAGGCATCACGTCCGTGACAAGTAGACCGAAACGATTCTGCATCTACTACTATTACTCCACTCATCGACTGCTATCCAGCATGCATCTAGAGTATTAAGTTAAAAACAAAGTAACGCCTTAAGCAAGATGACATGATGTAGAGAGATAAATTCATGCAATATGAAATAAACCCCATCTTGTTATCCTTGATGGCAATGATACAATACGTGCCTTGCTACCCCTTCTGTCACTGGGTAAGGACACCGCAAGATCGAACCCAAAGCTAAGCACTTCTCCCATGGCAAGAACTACCAATCTAGTTGGCCAAACCAAATGGATAATTCTAAGAGACTTGAAAAGATAACCAATCATACATAAAAGAATTCAGAAACGATTCAAATATTATTCATAGATAGACTTGATCATAAACCCACAATTCATCGGTCTCAACAAACACACCGCAAAAAGAAGATTACATCGAATAGATCTCCACAAGAGAGGAGGAGAACTTTGTATTGAGATTCAAAGAGAGAGAAGAAGCCATGTAGCTACTAACTATGGACCCGAAGGTCTGAGGTAAACTACTCACACTTCATTGAAGGGACTAGGATGATGTAGAAGCCCTCCGTGATGACGGCCCTCTTCCGGCGGAGCTCCGGAACAGGCCCCAAGATGGGATCTCATGGATACAGAAAGTTGCGGTGGTGGAATTAGGTTTTTGGCTCCTGTTCTGATCGTTTGGGGGTACGTGTGTATATATAGGAGGAAGAAGTACATCGGTGGAGCACTGAGGGGCCCACGAGGCAGGGGGCGCGCCCTAGGGGGGGGCGCCCCCCACCCTCGTGACCTCCTCTTTGACTCCCTGGCATAGAGTCCAAGTCTCCTGGATCACGTTCGGTGAGAAAATCACGTCCCCGAAGATTTTATTCCGTTTGGACTCCGTTTGATATTCTGTTTCTCCGAAACACTGAAATAGGCAAAAAAACAACAATTCTGGGCTGGGCCTCCGATTAATAGGTTAGTCCCAAAAATAATATAAAAGTGGAAAATAAAGCCCAATATAGTCCAAAACAGTAGATAATATAGCATGGAGCAATCAAAAATTATAGATACGTTGGAGACGTATCATTACTCTTGGTGACGAAGGAGTTCATGTCGTCGTCTTGCTTCATGAAGAGTGGGTTGGTAGAAGTACTTGGCATATCCATCATTCCAAGACAAATGTGAGTGGTAGAAAGAGAAGAACGAGTACCAAATGTACCTTGACCGAAGTTGAAAGTGGATCGAGGATCACTCCAATGTAGGACAAGGAAATAGCACAATTGGTACGAGTTCTTGTCGGTTTCTCACACCTACACAAGTAAAAGATTTTGGTGGAGCTTGGTTAGGATGGTGGCACAAAATTTGATGCAATTTTAAGTGAGCTTCGATAATGTTGGAAAAGATTCGCAAGATGCAATGTAACAAGTAGACCAAGCATATAAGGTACACGGAAACACATGCGCAAAAAGATAAGTGGGGTTGTGCAACCAAGGGTGAGCCAAAATGTGGAATCCACAAAAATGCTCTTGTTCCACAACACTAGAGAGACGCTAGCACGATTGCACAATAGGCGGATACAAGAACTTGTGCACAACCTACTTAGCAAAAATGCAACGACTTCTATCCCAAATATGTTCTATGCAAGGTGTTGCTATGATATGATCCAAGATGATCGAGTATGACAATCTTAATGTTGTAAGATGCTATGGTTCTTGCTTAAAAGCTCTTTGCTTAAAAGCTTGTTTGGCTCTTTGATGTTTGAGCTCTTTTCTCATGCAATGCTTGACGAACCAAGATAGAAAATGAGTATGGGATGACAACTTTGTGACACAAGAGATGATACCAATATATGCAACAATGATGTATGTATGCTATGGGAAGTATGATCACTAATGTGCAGAAGTCTCGTTGCCGGCAATACTCAATGGCTAGTCTCGATGGGTAAGCAACGCAAAGGAGTAAGGCTATGATGGCTATCAATGTAATGGCAAGAATGATACGTCCAATACCAAGATGAGGTTACCGGTCTTGCTTCCGGTATGGTGTCAAAATGGTGGCTCGAATACCAAGTCGTAGTCGAGGTGGTCGTTGTTGATGACGCGTCCGTGGCGAAGATGAGCGGCGGTGATGTCGATGTCGAACCGTACCTAGATAGCTGAAACACAAAAGGATACAGTACCGCAACTCAAATTCTCAAACCTCGAAGTAGCAATTGTGTCGGAGAGCGAAACGATCCAAAAATGGTTGGGTTATGCGGAAGTGGTGGAGGTATGCGGAAGTATATATGGTATATGGTGGGCACCGCAACAAAATTTAGTGGAAATTGGGCGGAAAACGGGGCGGTGGATGGAGATGTTGCTGCCAGGGGCCGGATGTCCGGGTGGGGCCGGATGTCCGGGCTCTACGGGCCGGATGTCCGGGCTCTGGATCCGGGGACGAACGGGATGAACACCACGTGGGGAGGTTAAATCCGGGCAAAATTCGGAGGAATTTGTGGATGGAAATTGGGGGGAAAAGGATGGGAAGCTAGATCCAATCAAAACAAAGCAGATCCACGGATCCAAACCAACAAAATCTCAACACACCAACAAATCACAAAAAATGGGCTATTTTTGGTGGGGAATTTTCGAATTAGGACGAAAAACAACAAAACAAGGCTAGAAACACAACGGGGAGGCTCCGAAATCGTGATCAACGTGGCTCTAGATACCAAGATGATGTAGGGTAGAACCCTAATCGCCCGATCTTTCACGAAAGGAGCGGATCCCGCGAAGAACACGAGGAACACAAAGAGGGAAACGAGGGAAAACAAGGGAAATCACAAGGGGAAACACAAGAGGAACACTCAAACTAACAAGAACAAGTCACACATGTGCTAGATCCTTGGATACATAGAACGATACACGGTCGACGGACAACTAGGGACGATACAAAAGGGTAACCGGTTCTCCGTGAGGAGGTCTTGATGTTCTTCCCTAAAGAGGGGTCTTGAATCCGCTTGGGGGATCTTCTCCGGTGGAGGCTCGAATCTCCGAGGAGAAGGTAACCAAGTGGATGAGCAAAGCTCTCTCACAAATATGAGCTAAACATTTGCTAACCCTAGAAAGTTGTACGGGATAGAGTATATATAGTCTAGGGGGGAGAAGGGATACATGGGCCTCGGCCCTTTACTGTGCGCAGACAGGGAGGCCGGACGTCCAGGCGTCGGGCCGGATGTCCGGGCGTTCAGGCGACGCCGGATGTCTGGGCTGGGGGGCCGGATGTCCAGGCTAGAGCGGTGGCATTTGTTGCTCTCGGGTTCGGAGGGGCCGGATTTCCGGGCCGGTGGCCGGATGTCCGGGAGCTCGGGAGGGGCCAGATGTCCGGGCTGCCGGGGCCGGATGTCCGGGGCCCGTAGCCTTCTGCGGCTGGGTTGCTATAGAGGAAGGCGCTCCAGGGGCCGGATATCCGGGGCCTTGGCCGGATGTCCGGGGCCTGGGAGATGCTCTTGGCTCCTTCCGTTGGTTCTCCTCATCCGTGGACTTGGGGACTTGTACATCTTCATGCGCATCTTCGGGAGGACCCTCTTGGTACCTAATCATGCACAACACCTCGTACTTAGGTAGTAGCCATGTCTCATGCATAGAAAGTGGAAGTTCGGAGAGGAGTGAGTTCACCTTATCTTCGATAGCTTTGGCTCGGGCTCGTGTCATTGGTCCAAGTGGTGCCGTTGGAGGTGTGGGTGCGTCCATGGGGATGATCTTGGGATGCTCCACATCAGTTCCCCTCTTCCTCCCTCCCCCCGCTAGGTGCGCTCCGGCCACCAGATCTACCACTTGCACCCCGTCCCGAGCGCGACAGAGTGCACGGCCTCGTCGCCGGCGCGCCCTCCGTCGACTCCGGCCTCCAGGACCGTGTCCATCTTCTTCCCCGACGTCGTCTACGTCCCCGACGACCACTACTACGCCGCGGGATGCCAAGATGCCATGATCTTCTTCCTCTTCTTCCCTGCGGTGCCCGTAGGTGTTCGATCGCCGCCGTGCACGTCTCCGACCACCTCTCGTCAAGCCGAGCGCACCCACGTGCTCATGGTAATCTTCTGAGCAGCCCCGTGCCCTTCTCCCCCTCTATTGATTATCTAGCTGCGTCCGCGCCGTTCGCCCGATCGCGCCGCCGATGAGTGATCCGACCTTCGTAGGCCCTCTTCGCGTGTCCGTTGTGTTCGCCTCGTCACGTAGACAAGACCTACGTGTTCAGCTGCTCGTGTAGTCCTCCGCCTCGCTGCATTTGTCCACGTCGTTGCTGCCTCTGTAGCTCGTCGCTGGCGTCGACTCCGTTGTTGTGTGGTGCGGCTAGTGGCACCCCGGGGCGCGGGATCCTCCCGCGCCCCCGAAGCGCCCTTCCGCCGCTCCGCTAGGCCACCAGAGCTACTCCGGCGAGACCTCGCCGTGCGCTGCCCGTCGCTGAACCGCTCCCCTGCTTCCTCTGTTTGGAGGCCGCAGTGATCCTCCGCCATGTGGGCCCTGCGGGACCCACCGGTCAGCCACACCCACGGCCAGGACCCCACCTGTCGTACACCTAACCCCTCCTTTTCTTTTATTAATTCCTTTTCTGTGAATATTCCATTTCTGGAAAGGGAATCTTTCCAGATCGGGCAAGTCCACTTCTGGACGTTTCCAAAATGGGAAAATGCCATTTCTGTCAGATTCCATTTTAGGCAGGTTATGTTTTGCATATTTGTGATGATTTTTCTATAGTAACCTAGACATATTATATATGTTTTTGGGGTAGAAAAATCCCACCAATCCAGTGGTTGCTTTAGTTTTTGCATTTGAGCATGTCCCTGAACATGTCATTTTACATCATGTTGCTGTTTTGTCATTTTTGTGTGAATAAATTCAAATATGCTATGTGGTTGTTTTGCACATGGATAGCTTCATTTTCATGTCTACTTCATGCTAGATTTTATTTTGTGCCATATAGTGCACTATGATGAGCGCTACATGCTTGTAAATATGCCTACATGAATCTGTTTCTGCCATGCCATGTAATTCCACCAAGTCTGAAATCAGTCATATCACTTGCCATGTTTGCATTGGTGCTATCATCTTTTTTGTAGATCTTTGGAGCAAGTTCAGTAAGGGAGTTTTATTAAGTGCATTTATTACTATCATGCCATGATCTTGTGTACTACAATATGTTCCTGTAGCATATATTTTAGTAGGCATAGACATTGCAACCTGATGCTGTTTCTGTTTTGCTCAGTGAATTTCTGCTAAGTCTGTTAACCTGATATCGTTTGCATTTTTGCCATGTTGTTTTAAACATATTTTAGGGAGTTCTATCAGTAGCTCAGTGTTAATGTTTTGAAGTGCTTAATATGTACTTCACTGCCATGTCTTTTGTTTTCATGTTGGAGTGCTGTAGCATATTTTCATGATGCATCTTAAGTGCTATGTTGCTGTTAAGCGCATTTTTGCATTGTTCTTGTTTTGCTCGTCATTTGTAAACCATGCATCCGTTTCCAGTGATCTTCATATCGATTTCAACCGAAATCTTCCAATCTATCCAGTGGCATGCTTGGTTTGCCAAGTTAATGCCAGGATCATATTTCCCCTTCTGGAGTACCCATATGCATTGCACATCATATATTGCATCCCATGCCATGTCTTGCATCATGTTGCTTGCGAATTGCATCGTGATTGATTGTTGTTCCCTTGCTTGTGTTCTTGCTTTGGGTAGAGCTGGGAGACGAGTTCGCGTTCAAGGACCCTGTCGAGTACGTTCACGAGGAGCAAGGATTTAATAACTCTGAAAACATTACATGCAAGATGATCATTACCCCTGATATCACTTCTATCTTTGCTTGCTAGTTGTTCGTTTTATCGCTATGTCGTGCTACCTACCACTTGTTTATCAAGCCTCCCATATTGCCATGCCAAGCCTCTAACCCACCTTCCTAGCAAACTGTTGTTTGGCTATGTTACCGCTTTTGCTCAGCCCCTCTTATAGCGTTGCTAGTTGCAGGTGCAGTGTAGGTTGTCCCATGTTGGTACATGGATATGTTGGGATATCACGATATCTCTTATTTAATTAATGCATCTATATACTTGGTAAAGGGTGGAAGTCTTGGCCTTTTTCTTAGTGTTTTGTTCCACTCTTGCCGCCCTAGTTTCCGTCATACCGGTGTTATGTTCCTTGAATTTCGCGTCCCTAACACGATGAGGGTTTATGGGCCCCTCTTGACAGTTCGCTTTGAATAAAAATCTTCCAACAAGGCCCAACATTGGTTTTACCATTTTCCTAATAACAACTAAAATTTGTGTAGGGACTAATTAACCCGAGGATTCTTAATCAACAACCCAGGCCAGTGCCCCTCATGAGTGTTGGTCCAAACTAGAGCACCGTGCGGGACCGCCCCTTGGCAACTTGGGGTATTTTGGTACCTATACGCTTAGCTTATCCGTCGTGTTCTGAGACGAGATACGCGCGGCTACTATCAGGGTGTCGGCACGTCGGGAGGTCTTGTTGGTTTTGTTTTACCATTGTCGAAATGTCTTGTGCACCGGGATTCCGAGTCTGATCGGTGGGTCCCGCGATGGAGGATTGTCTCCGCGGATCGTGAGCTTGTCATGGGCTAAGTTGGGACACCCCTACAGGGTTTAAACTTTTGAGAGCCATGCCCGCGGTTATGTGGCAGACGGGAGTTTTTAATTTCCGGTTGTAGTGAACTTGAAACCAGACTAAACTAAAATACACCAACCACGTGTGTAACTGTGATGGTCTCTTTTCAATGAGGTTCGGGAAGAGAACACGGTGGGGTCATGTTTGAACGTAAGTAGCTCAGGATCACTTCTTGATCATTACTAGTTTGCAACCGTTGCGTAGTTTCTCATCTTATTCTTGTATTCGTAAGCTAGCCACCATACAATGCTTAGTGCTTGCGGCAACTCCACATAAACCCATACTTTTCCTATGAGCTTAAATAGTCTTGCTATCGCGGGTTTTGAGATTGCTAAGTCCTCGTGGCTCACCAGATACTACAAACACAGAAGAAGGTACCAACGAGACTGATGCAGGCGATGCCACTGAACTCAAGTGGGAGTTCGACGAGGATCGTGTCGTTACTATGTTTCCTTTCCGGATGAAGAAAGCAGTAGCAATAAAACTGAACGATCATAATGCTAAGCTAACAGATGGGTCTTGTCCATCACATCATTCTCCTAATGATGTGATCCCGCTATCAAATGACAACCCATGTCCATGGTTAGGAAACCTTAACCATCTTTGATCAACGAGCTAGTCAAGTAGAGGCTCACTAGGGACACGGTGTTTGTTTATGTATTCACACATGTATTTAGGTTCCCAATCAATACAATTCTAGCATGAATAATAAACCTTTATCATGAATAAGGAAATATAAAATAACAACTTTATTATTGCCTCTAGGGAATATTTCCTTCATCTCCATCCCGCCGGACAAGAAGGACACAATTATATGCGTGGATAAGATGTATCGGGATGCGGTCGCTGCCGAGGCCGCAGAAGCTGCAGTTCCTGCCAAGGAAAACAAGAAAGGGAAGAAGGCTAGCAGGGATACCAACAACGGATATGGGAAGCGCGCCTCTCCGGAGTGCGCTGCACCCGTCGATGACTTGCCAGAGAGTTCTACTAGCAAGAAATCCAAAGTTGCCTCACATGTTGTAAAGAAGGTCCCGACAGGGCTGGTTGTTGCTGATGGTACGTTCACCATCAGCTCCACCCTTGATGACAAATAGGAAAGCGTGCTTGCTACCTTCCCGCGGGCGAATGTCGATGTGTTTGCCTGAAAACCATCTGACATCCCCGGTGTTCCCAGGGAGGTAATCGAGCACCACCTTATTGTCTGCCCTCATGCTCGGCTCGCCAAGCAGAAGGTCAGGAAACATGCTCTGGAGCGGCAGTAGTTCATTGCCGAGAAAATTAAGAAACTTGAAGCAACATGTTTATTCAAAGGAGTGTTGCATCCAACATGGTTGGGAAACCCGGTGGTGGTGCGCAAGGCAAATAGGAAATGGAGGCTTTGCATAGACTTCATAGATCTGAACAAGGCATGCCCAAAGGATCCGCCCCCCTTGCCGCGCATCGACCAGATTGTGGATTCCACCTCCGGGTGCGGTCTACTTTCCTTCTTGGATGCGTACTCCGGATACCATCAGATTTTCATGTCGCAGGAAGATGAGGAGAAGACGACGTTCATAACCCCATGTGGCACTTACTCCTTTGTACGGATACCCTTCGGGTTAAAGAGATCTGGGTCTAACTTTGCAAGGGCAATATAGATTGGGTTTGAGTCTCAGCTGCACAGGAATATTGAAGCTTACATGGATGACACAGTGGTCAAAACCAAGGACAGATCAACGCTCATTCAGGACTTGGAAGAGACCTTTGCAAACCCGTGCAAGATCAACTTGAAATTGAATCCTGAGAAGTGTGTGTTTGGCATTCCCTCCGGCAAGCTACTTGGCTTCTTTGTGTCCCACCAGGGGATAGAGGCCAACCCCGACAAGAACAGAGCGATCGAACAGATTCAAGCAACCAAGATAGTCAAGGATGTGAGGCGTTTAACTGGATGTGTTGCCGCGCTGAGCAGGTTCATTTCCAAGTCTGCCGAGCGTGCCCTACCCTTCTTCAAAATTTTGAAGAAGGCATGGCCCATAAAGTGGACCCGGGAGGGGGAAGCAGCACTGCAGGACTTAAAAACTTATCTTTCCTATGTTCCCACCTTGGCCGCTCCTAAACCACAAGAGCCATCGCTGCTTTATTTAGCGGCAACCAATCAAGTGGTTAGTGTAGCACTGATGGCGCAGCGGGAAGTAGATGAAGGAGTAGCCGCAACTACTATCCTCCCTGAAGAAGCAAATGAACCAGTCACGGCAAGGTTAGGAACGGATCAGGAAAAGGAAGGTCAGGATAGCGAAGGCAGCCCCAAGACCACAACAAAGAAGAAGATGGTGCAACGACCAGTTTACTTTGTTAGCTCCTTGTTGCAGGGGGTTGGGTCAAGGCATTCCGGGGTGCAGAAATTGATATTTGGCCTCATCATGGCCTTAAAGAAGCTGCATCACTACTTCCAAGCCCACGAGATCATAGTTGTCATTCGTTTCCCTTTCCAACACATATTGAGGAACCCTGAGGCCACCGACATAATAGTTGAATGGGCATTGGAGTTGTCAAGTTTTGGTCTGAAGTACGAGAGTACTTCAACCATTTAGTGCAGAGCGTTGGTGGAGTTCATTGCAGAATGGATACCTACTCCAGACGAAGAGACGCCAAAAACAGTTATCCCCAGCAAGGAGGCGCCCCAGGAATGGATCATTTACTTCGGTGGCACCTTCTTGTTGCAAGGAGCGGGGGCTGGCGTGCTCTTCGTCGCACCCACCTGAGAGCACCTCAAGTATGTGGTACAAATGCACTTTCCCCCGGAGAAAGCTACCAACAACAATGCAGAATATGAAGGACTCCATGTCGGGCTCAGGATTGCAATAGAGTTGGGAATTAAGAAGTTGATCATCCGTGGAGATTCACAACTTGTGGTGAGACAAGTCAACAAGGATTACCAGAGCCCATTAATGGAGGCATACTTTGAAGAAGTGAGAAAGTTGGAGGAACACTTCGACAGATTACAAACAGAGCACGTACCACGTGCGAAAAATAGCACCGCTGATTATTTGTCAAAGCGTGCCGCACAAAAGCTCCCTGTAGAACCAGGGACCTTTGTCCTTGATACGTCCCCATCGTATCTACTTTTCCGAACTCTTTAGCCCTTGTTTTGGACTCTAATTTGCATGATTTGAATGGAACTAACCAGGACTGACGCTGTTTTCAGCAGAATTTCCAAGGTGTTATTTTGTGCAGAAATAAAAGTTCTCGGAATGACCTGAAACTTCATGAAGAATATTTTTGGAATTAACAAAAAAATTGCGAAAGAATCAACCGAAGGGGACCCACCAGCTGTCCACAAGGGAGGGGGGTGCACCCCCTGCCTTGTGGGTCCCACGAAGCTCCATCGACCTCGACTCCAAGTCTATATATTGAAGTTCGGGGAGAAAAAACCAGAGAGAAGGATTCATCCTGTTTTACGATATAGAGCCACCGTCACCCCATGTTCTTCATCGGGAGGCCAGATCTGAAGTCCGTTCAGGGCTTCGGAGAGGGGAAATCGCCGCCATCATCATCACCAACCTTCCTCCATCACTAATTTCATGATGCTCACTGCCGTGCGTGAATAATTCCATCGTAGGCTTGCTGGACGGTGATGGGTTGGATGAGATTTACCATGAAATCGAGTTAGTTTTGTTAGGGTTTGATCCCTAGTATCCACTATGTTCAAAGATTGATGTTGCTATGACTTTGCTATGCTTAATGTTTGTCACTAGGGCCCGGGTGCCATGATTTCAGATCTGAACCTATTATGTTTTCATGAATATATTTGTGTTCTTCATCTGATCTTGCAAGTTATAGTCACCTACTACGTGTTATGATCCGGCAACCCCGGAGTGACAATAGTTGGGTGTTTATTGACAATAGTCGGGTGTTTAACGAGACAATGCATTAGCAATAACATTTTCTTTACCCTTCTTGTGTTTAATGACATAAGAAAAAGTCTCAATGAATTCAACCCATTTAGCATGTCTACGGTTCAGTTTTGCTTGACTTTTAATGTGTTTCAAAGATTCATGATCAGAATGTATAACAAATTCCTTGGGCCATAAATAATGTTGCCATGTTTCTAAGGTCCAAACAAGAGGATATAATTCTTTGTCATAAGTAGAATAGTTCAGACTAGGCCCACTCAATTTTTCAGAAAAGTATGCAACAGGTTTGCCATCTTGTAATAACACACCTCCTAATCCAATTCCACTAGCATCACATTCAAGCTCAAAAGTCTTATTAAAATCAGGAAGTTGGAGTAAAGGAGCACGTGTCAACTTATCTTTCAATACCGTGAAGGCTTCTTCCTGTGCGGTACCCCAAACAAAAGGCACATCCTTCTTTGTAAGCTCGTTGAGAGGTGCAGCAATGGTGCTGAAATCTCTCACAAAACGCCTATAGAAACCAGCAAGGCCAAGGAAACTCCTCACTTGTGTGACCGTTTTGGGCTGCGGCCAACTCTCAATAGCTTCAATCTTGGCTTTATCAACTTCAATTCCCTGTGGAGTAACAACATAGCCAAGAAAAGATACTCGGTCGGTGCAAAAGGTGCACTTTCCAAGGTTACCAAACAAACGTGCATCACGTAGAACAATAAAAACAACACATAAATGTTCCAAATGTTCCTCCAAAGATTTTCTATAAATCAATATGTCATCAAAGTAAACTACCACAAATCGTCCGATGAAAGCACGTAAAACTTCGTTCATTAACCTCATGAAAGTACTAGGTGCATTAGTTAACCCAAAAGGCATGACTAATCACTCATATAATCCAAACTTAGTTTTAAATGCTGTTTTCCATTCATCTCCCAATTTCATACGAATTTGATGGTATCCACTATGCAAATCAACTTTGGAGAATATTGTAGAGCCACTCAATTCATCAAGCATATCATCTAGCCTAGGGATAGGATGACTGTAATGAATAGTAATATTATTAATGCCTCTACAATCAACGCACATACGTGACGTACCATCCTTTTTCGGCACTAAAATGATAGGAACAGCACAAGGACTAAGGGATTCGCGTATATAACCTTTGTCGAGCAGTTCTTGTACTTGACGCATAATCTCCTTCGTCTCCTCTGGATTGGTACGGTATGGTGCACGGTTGGGTAATGATGCACCGGGAATTAAGTCAATTTGATGCTCAATCCCTCGAATATGTGGTAATCCCGGTGGCACGTCTTGTGGAAAGACGTCAGCGAACTCCTGCAAAATGTTAGTGACAGCAGGAGGCAAAGAGGAAGGCACGTCCTCGAATGAAAATAATGCCTCTTTGCACAGAAAAGCATAGCAAACAGATTTGCTAAAATCTAAATCATCAATATCAGATTTGGTGGCAATTAAACATGCACTTCTCAATTTAATTTCAGAAGCAACACTAGATGGTTTATTATTAGGCTGCATTTGTTGCTCAAATTCTTTTGCCACAATCTGATTTTCACTTTTATTTTTCTCCTGTTTTGCTTTATTAGCTCTATTAATATCATCTTTCAAAGTGGAATCAGGAGTCATAGGAAGCAAAGTAATATTTTTATCCTTATGAACAAGAGTATACTGATTGTTTCTACCATGGTGTACAGAATTTTTATCAAATTGCCATGGTCTACCAAGTAATAAGGAACATGCTTGCATAGGTACCAGATCACAATCAACATAATCAGCATATGTAGAGATACTAAAATGCACATGAATAGTATGTGTTACCTTAACCTTGCCACTGTTGTTGAACCATTGGATGTAGTAAGGATGTGGATGTGGTCTTGTGGTGAGAGATAGCTTCTCCACCATCTCCATGCTAGCCAAGTTATTGCAGCTCCCTCCATCTATGATGACGCGAACAGAACGTTCCTTCACAACTCCCTTTGTATGGAACAAATTATGCCTCTGATTTTGCTCAGCTTGTGTGACCTGCACACTCAAAACACGTTGAGCAACTAAACATTCATACATGTCAGCATCTTCAGGAGCCATGTATTGCGTCTCATGATCAGAATCATCTCCACCGTGTTCTTCACGTGTAATAAGAGCCAAAGTCTCCTCATCATAGTCACTAGCGGACTCATACCCACCATCCTCAGTAGCAATCATCACACGCTGAGATTGGCATTCTCTCACAAAATGTCCTCTTCACTTACAACGACGACAAATAATATCACTTGTGTGCCCTGTTGATGCCATGGACGAAGAAGAGTTCTTCGCAGGTCCGGCAGGTGTGCTCTTGGTAGATAGTGGTTGTTGTTCCTGCTTTCTTGTATCACGGCTAGAGGTGGCACCTGATGGAGGTGCTGGTGGAGTGGAAGTAGAGGATGCGCGTGGTGTCCATGATGAAGATCGACCTGCAGAAAAGTTAGTTCGCGCCAATGCCTGTCGTTCCTGCACTTCACATTCAGCTTTACAAGCAAGATAGAATAAACGAGTGATATTAGTATACTCCTTATACTCTAGAATGGTCTGAATCTCTCTATTCAATCCACCCATAAAACGTGCAAGCATAGCTTCATTCTCCTCAACAATACCACATCTAATCATGCCAGTTTGTAATTCCTGATAATATTCTTCTATAGAATTTTTTCCTTGTCTTAAACGCTGTAATTTTTGAAGTAATTCACGTTGATAATATGGTGGAACCCAACGAGTACGCATAGCAGTTTTCAAAGCATCCCAAGTAGTTGGAATAGGATATAATCTACAATGTTCAGACCACCAAACACATGCAAAGCTAGTGAAAGCACAAACAGCAGGAGGAACACGTCTCTCCTCAGGATATTGTAAACAAGTAAATCGTTGTTCAGTTTCTAACTCCCAAGTAAGATATATATCAGGAACATATCTACCCTCAAATGGTGAAATATTCAATTTTAGTTTAGGAAGATGGTCATGTACCTCAGGTGGTGGTGCAGCCCTACCGTTGCGATGATATGCATGAGGACGACCTGGTGGTGGTGGTGCTGGTGGTTGCACGTAGTTCTGATTTTGGTCAACCTCATCCTCGTAATGGTCCTCCACCTCTGTAGTAGCAGCAGGAGCGGCAGAAGCATCAACAGCGGCACCAAAATTTTGCCCACGGTCAATGGGAACGCGCTGTGCTCGTCCCACTTGCTTTGGAAAGCGACGTTGTTGTTGTTGTTGTTGTAGAGGTGCGTTAGGGGAAGCCGTTGGTGGTGGTGGAAGACACGCGAGCAATTCATTAAACTTGTTATCGAGCTTTGTTTCGAACGTCTTCTCCATGCCATCTATTGTCTCCATGGCCTCTTCAAATCTGTTTAGCACATCTTGCACCTATCCACTCATCATTTGCTGAAATTTATCATGCAACTCCTTATTCATCATGTTCTCCCAGTCAGTCTCGTCGGCTTGTGACCCTGGCATGGTTAGCAGCAATAGAAACACACAAGAATATGATCCTACAGACTACTAACAAGAGGTGGTGGTGGATGTCACAAATCCGTCAAGCAAATCTCAAATTCTTACCAGTGCTTACCCAGCAGCAGGCGGTGATCAGCAACCGTCGTAGTCAAAACTCTCAAAGCTTGGATAGAGCGATTACCAGGGAGAGTCAAACGCACGACGTAGTTGTATGTGGAGCTGGGAAGGCTTATAATATGGTAGCAAAAAGGGTCAGCAATAATCAATTCAGAGATGCAATGTTGAATAAACGCTCAACGACGGTACTGTGCTGGTCCTAGGCTAGACCGTGCTAGAGACGCAAGCCTAGAACACTAACAAAATCACGGCGCTACACGTAAACAAGGGAGGAGCACGCTCTGAATTTTTTTTCACTTTTTGTTGCACTTTTTTCCTCTTTTTTTGCTCCGCAACAATTTTTTTTTGAAAAAGTCTACAAATGGTCTAAAAGCTGCCTAGCCAGAATTTTCCAGACATAGTTTTTTTTTGAGTTTGGAACTATTTTTCTTCTGCGGGTAGCACGGAATCTCAGGAGTCCTATTCTGTCACGACTCGAAGTATCGCGTGATCCGGAAATCAAAAACAATGCAACAATTACTAGACTCGGACTGGTGGCGGAGATGAATCTGGTGGAATCTCGGGCTGGTGGCGGCGATGTATCTAGTGGAAATCGGACTGGTGGCGGATATATGTTGCAGGTGGACTCAGATTGGCGTGATGGTGGCGGATATGTGGTGGCGTATATGGACTCGGATTGGTGGTGAATATTGCAGCGACGATGAAGTTGGTGTGGTGGTGGTATATGGCAGCAACGATGATGATGATGCGGTGGTGATATATGGCAGCGGCGACGTGACAACCTGTGAACAGAACTCAAAACTCTAAAGGACTAGACGCTAAGACCAGCAACTTGACACGACGATGCAACCACAAATTCAACAAAGCAAATACAGAAAATATTATGCAAAGGCTTAGATTGGTTCGGATAGGATGAACTAACCCTAATTTTTTTTGGCTTTTTCGTGGACTATAGGTACGAAGAACAGACTCGATCTAAACTATGAAAAACTGTAAAATCTCACCGAGCAACCTGGAAATCTGATACCACTTGATTGAGGCAAAGGTGTCCCGTGTTTCGATGAGATGGTGGCTATCGTTTTAGAGGAAGTCGACTTTGACGATCCGACTACGAACGTGCGAGGACGTCGCGCCTTAGCAATCTCTAAACCAACTCCGATGGGTTATTGACCACGCCAGGAGCACGATCAACCTGACCACGAGGGCCTGTTTCCTGCGAACAAACGAAGAACAAGCAAGAAACTGAGATTGCAATCTGGATATTGCGAATATAAGATGAAAGCTTTATTGATCAAGGTGGGGTTCTGTGACGTCTTGGTCTGGTCGTTGGACACAAACGAAGTACGCGAAGTTGCAGCTATGGCGAACTTTTAATCTAAACAAAACCCAAAGTCTAAACGACGCCCTAAGGGCTGTATATATGGAGGAAGAGGGGGGGGGGAATTTCGTGGCCCTTGGAGGAGGGGTCCGAAACCAACCCTAACTCTTGTTTCCCCACACATACGGACTCTAAAAACAGCCTATACTTAAGTATTTCGAAAATACATGGGACTGGCCCAATAATAAGGTGACACAGCACCTAAAATAGCCTCTGGACGAAATTTATGAAGTGGCATCTTGTATATTTCGTCCTAGGCTTCATGCACTCCTTATGGTGGCTTCAAAGTCCTAAAATCATCACTTGTAACTCCGTTCTGGATCCCCTTGCGCATGCCATCATCTCCACGCTTGAACTTGTTCCAAGGCTCATCTTTCTTGTCCAAGCTAGGCCCTTCATTTGTAAGCAACACAAATGTATCCAATTTAGGCAGCATCATATTCTCATGAACATTAGAATCGTTACCAAGAAATGAAAGTACCTGATAATTCAATTGGCATGCGCGAGCTCTAATAATTGGTCCAATATGTATAGCAGCAGGGGCTGTGGGTGTAACAATGGTATTGATGTCCTCATCATTGGGACACTTCCCGGTGATGATCATAGTTTGAGGAGTTCATGTATTCACTAAGTGCTAATGCTTTTTTCCGGTTCTCTATTAAAAGGAGGCTTAATATCCCTTAGTTTCCAATAAGACCCCGCTGCCACGGGAGGGTAGGACAAAAGATGTCATGCAAGTTCTTTTCCATAAGCACGTATGACTATATTCGGAATACATGCCTACATTATATTGATGAATTGGAGCTAGTTCTGTGTCACACTAGGTTATAACTGTTGCATGATGAATGCCATCCAACATAATTATCCATCATTGATCCGTTGCCTACGAGCTCATTTCATATTTATCTTTGCTAAGTTACTTTTCCGTTGCCACTATTACGATTGCTACAAAACTGCTACTGTTACTTTTGCCACTGTTACCATTACTTCCATACTACTTTGCTACGAAATACTTTGCTGCAGATATTAAGTCTTTCAGGTGTGGTTGAATTGACAACTCAGTTGCTAATACTTGAGAATATTCTTTGACTCCCCATGTGTCTAATCAATAAATTTGGGTTGAATACTCTACCCTCAAAAACTGTTGATATCCCCTATACTTGTGGGTTATCAAGATCTTTTTCTGGCGGCGTTGCCGGGGAGCATAGCTCCATTCTCTGAGTCACTTGGGATTTATATCTGTTTATCACTATGAGGAATTTGAGAGATCAAAGAACCAAGATTTTTCCCTCAACTACGAGGGGAGGTAAGGAAGTGCCATCTAGCTCTGCACTTGATTCACCTTTCGTTTTAAGTAAGCTTGCGACACCTACACCTGCTATTGATTCCGATATGTCGCATATTATTGATGATGCCACTTCCGCGATGCATGATGCTTATGATGATACTACTTCTTTGCTTGATAATACTGTGCCACTAGGTGAATTTCTTGATGAACAACTTGCTAGGGTTAGAGAGAATGAAATTACTGAAACTGATGATATTATTGAAACTGAAGATTATGATTCTCCCCCTAGATATGAATTGCCTATTGTACCTGAGGGTTATATCAAGGATGAAGAAACTGCTAGAGACTTTTTTGCGTGCAATAATAGAGATGATCTTAAAAACTGTTAGCTAAGCTGAACGAAAAGTCTTTGAATGCTAGAATGCAATATGATCCTAAGTTTGCCACTTCACCTATCTTTGTTACTGATAAGGATTATGAATTCTATGTCGATCCCGAGTTAATTACTTTGGTTGAATCTGATCCTTTCTATGGTTATGAATCTGAAACTTTTGTGGCACATCTTACTAAATTGAATGATATAGCCACCCTATTTGCCCATGAGGAAAAAAATTGCTATTAATATATTCTTACATTGTTTCCTTTCTGATTAAAGGGTGAAGCTAAGATATGGTTTAATTCTCTTGCTCCTGGTTGTGTGCGTAGTCCCTAGGATATGATATATTACTTCTCTGAAAAATATTTCCTTGCTCATAAGAAACAAGATGCTTTAAAGGAAATATTTAACTTTGTGCAAATTGAAGAAGAGAGTCTCCCACAAGCTTGGGGGAGGCTTCTCCAATTACTTAATGCTTTGCCTGATCATCCTCTTAAGAAAAATGAAATACTTGATATCTTTTATAATGGAGTAACCGATGCTTCCAGAGATTACCTGGATAGTTGTGCTGGTTCTGTTTTCAGGGAAAGAACACCGGATGAAGCTGAAATTCTATTAAATAATATGTTGACTAATGAAAATAATTGGACACTTCCTGAGCCTATTCCTAAACCAACTCTGAAGAAGAGAGGTGTTCTATTTCTCAATCGTGAAGATATGCAAGAGGCAAAGAAATCTATGAAAGAAAAGGGTATTAAAGCTGAAGATGTTAAGAATTTACCTCCTATTGAAGAAATACATGGTCTTAATTTACCGCCTACTAAAGAAATACATGGTCTTGATAACCCGACATAGGTAGTAAAGGTAAATTCTCTCTATAGATATGATAAAGCTGAAATCCCATTTACTAAGTTTGCTAGCCCATGCTTAGATGAGTTTGATAAATTTATGGTTAAGCAAGAAGACTTCAATGCTTATTTTGGTAGAGAATTAAAACACAGTGCTAATATGCTTGAACACTTGGGTGATTATATGGCTAATGTCAAAGGTGAACTTAAACTTATTAGTAAACATGCTTCTATGGTTACCACTCAAGTGGAACAAGTACTTAAAGCTCAAAATGATTTGCTCAATGAATTGAATAGTAAGAATAATGGTTTTGCTGTTGGAGTGGCTACTGGAACTGGTAAAATGACCCAGGAACCTTTGTATCCTGAAGGCCACCCTAAGAGAATTGAGCAAGATTCTCAGAGAAATAATATAGATGCACCTAGTCCTTCTAAAAGGAAGAAAAAGAAAAATGATAGGACTTTGCATGCTTCTAGTGAACCTATTGCTGAAACACCTGAGAATCCAAATGATATTTCTATTTCTAATGCTGAAACACAATCTGGTAATGAACATGAAACTAGTGATAATGTTAATGATAATGTTCATGTTGATGCCCAACCTAGCAATGATAATGATATAGAAATTCAACCTGCTATTGATCTTGATAACCCACAATCAAAGAATCAATGTTATGATAAGAGAGACTTTGTTGCTAGGAAACATGGTAAAGAAAGAGACCCATGGTTTAGAAACCCATGCCTTTTCCTCCCAAACCATCCACGAAAAATGATGATGAGGATTTTGAGCGCTTTGCTGAAATGATTAGACCTATCTTTTTGTGTATGCGATTAACTAATATGCTTAAAATGGATCCTTATGCTAAGTATATGAAAGATATTGTTACTAATAAAAGAAAGATACCGAAAGCTGACATTTCCACCATGCTTGCTAATTATTATTATACTTTTAAAGGTGGAATACGAAAGAAACTTGGAGATCCAGGAGTACCCACTATACCATGCTCCATTAAAAGAAACTATGTTAAAACTGCTTTATGTGATCTTGGAGCCGGTGTTAGTGTTATGCCTCTCTCTTTATATCGTAGACATGATTTGAATAAGTTGACACCTACTGAAATATCTTTGCAAATGGCTGATAAATCAACTGCTATACCTGTCGGTATTTGTGAGGATGTGCTTGTTGTGGTTGTAAACGTTACTATTTTAACGGACTTTGTTATTCTTGATATTCCCGAGGACGATAGTATGTCTATTATTCTTGGAAGGCCCTTTTTGAATACTGCAGGGGCTGTTATTGATTGCAACAAAGGCAATGTCACTTTTCATGTTAATGGTAATGAGCATACGGTACACTTTCCGAGGAAACAACCTCAAGTCCACAGTATCAATTCTATTGGAAAAATTCCATCAATTATTTTTGGAGGTTTTGAATTTGCTCTTCCTACTGTCGAGAAGAAATATGATATTCTTATTGTTGGGGATGTGCATATCCCCGTTGAGGTAACCTAGTGTTATTCGAAAATTCTCCGGTTCCATGTTAGTCGGATTGATTTTGTTAACAAGACTTGATCAACCTTGTTAATGGATTCCTTTTGATGATCATGAGATGGATGAAGTTAGAAAGCACAACTCTCTGTACCCTCCTTTTACTTTCTGTTATTTAATAAAATAAAAATAGTATTTTCTGTCTGTTATCTGAATTATCCATGCAATATAAAAATACCCCGAAAATAAAAGTTCTCCAAATGCCCTGAAATTTAAATATGATTTTTTTGGAATATTTGAGAATATTTGGCACTGAGAGCACAGCAGGGGGGCATCCACCTGGCCACGGTGGACCTCCTCCACTTATTCCTACACCCACACACTCCTTCTTCCTCCCACAAACACCATTATCCAGCTCAAGCACGAGTTCTAGCTCATTTTGCTGTGATTTTCGATCTCCTTGCTCAAAGCACCTCTCACAAAACTGCTTTGGGGGATTGTTCCTTGGTATGTGACTCCTCCATTGTTCCAATTAGTTTTTGTTCTAGTGCTTTATTCATTGCAAATTTGTGCTGCTTAGGTGACCCTGTTCTTGAGCTTGCATGTCAAATTTATATGGTTCCAAGTAGTTTTGATGCATGATATAGGCTCTAGGCACTTGTAGGAGTAGTTGCTATCAATTTTGTTGAGCTTGGCTCACTTTTATTTGAAGTTACTAAAAATTTCAGAAATTTTTCAGAGGGAGAAATATGCTTAGGAAAATGTACCAAGGTGGTTCTTCAAGGAAGCAAGGACCCAGGCTTGCAATGTGTGATGCTGACGATGAGCTCACAAGATCAATGTTACGCAAATATGCGTTAAATTCTTCCCTTCTTGAGACACGCCCTCTCGATCGTGCACACACACACTATCGCCTCATTTTAAGCTGATACCTCTCGCACACACACTCTTTGTGTCTTTGTCACACATGCACTCCGTCCTCTTCCTCTCTCCCTCTCTCTCACACACTTGGGCTTTTTGCAACAACTAGCAAGATGCCCATGCGTTGCATGGAACATGAAGATGCATTTGTATGAGTAGTTTATCTTGTGGGAGAAAAGGATGAACAAGGGAAGGCCTTATTTGCAAGTGTGGAGAGGGGTGTGAGTATCTTTTTGCAAAATTGCCATAGTTTCCTTCCTATCCGTCAGATATAGATCGGACGGCCTATATTGCAGGATGGCAGGCACACGATCATCACCGACTACGCTTTTTATAAGAGTAGGGATAAAAAAATAGAGTTGGTGATGATGGTGGGCCTGCCATCCTGCAATATAGGCCGTCCGATTTATATCTGACGGATAGGAACGAAACTATGGCAATTTACCCGCACTCCTCTCCACATTTGCAGATAAGGCCTTCCCTCATTCATCCTTTTCTCCCACAAGATCTTGATGTTCCGTGCAACGCATGGGCATCTTGCTAGTAAGAGTAGAAATTAGACATATACCACTTCTCGAATCTTGAAACCAACAACATTCCTCCCTTATCTCATCAAAACCGCCAAAGGAATATATTTTGAGTGAAACATAACATTTTTTTAGTGATATACGTATTTCAAAACTAGACTTTTTTTCTATCAAATCGGTGAATATGTATTAATATACTCTGATCGTGTGGCAACACATTGACACATTGCTAGTAGTTATTATAATTTTTTGGACACCAGACAAACGGTGGAGTACATATAAGAAGAGAAGAGGCGCACGCACGCAGTCGGTCTCTCGCTATCTCGCACACATAAGTGTTACGTAAAGGCAACATTAACAAATAAACCCTAAAACCCTAGGTGCACGATTGCTACATTCGCGGGTACTGGGTACATGGTGGAGCGCACCATTGTAGGAATAGTCAGCTCACGTGATAATTTGATCCGTAGGAGTTGATGGTCGGGACCACAGGTGAACGACTTGGAGGCGGTGGCTCACCAGTTGCCACAGATCGAGTAGCCACGTTTAAAATATCATTTTTTAGCGGGGTTAAGAGTTTCGATTTTCAATGGCGCGTTATAAGTACTAAGTAGTTTTTAGAATGATTGGTATGGAGCAAAAATGGAATTCATAGTACTACGTACCTCCTTGGGGTATGGTTGTATGGGTCTATGTTGCGAGATGTTGAACCTGGTAGTTCTAGGGCAAATACTATGGTTTAGATTTAGATGTTGGTTTTCAGTAATGAAAATCGGAAGGGGGAAACCCTTCTTTGATTAAAAAAAACTATTACCTCCGTTCTGGTTTACTAGTCCCCATCGTATTTTGGGTCAAAGTTTGTCCACGAATTTTACTTGTAAAATGTGAATGGAAAACGAGATTTTGTTATATGCAAACAAAAAAGGACTGGAGGGAGTGATTGCTCTAACACGGACGCGACATCTCATAGCGCATGCATTGAACCGGTGCGCCGGCCAAGAGGGCCCCACTCGCTGTAGGCCCGGCTGAACACGCCTCCTCACCGCATGCAACCGGCTTCAAAATGCCTCGCCTGTCTTCATTGAATCCGCGCGTGTGCCGACAACACGTCCTCCGCGAGCCGGCCGGCATTTTTGAACACAAAAAATGACCAAAATATTATTAATTATGCATGGTCTTGACTTGTGCTCGCACTGGTAGCAGGAACTAGAGGTTTTTCTTTATTCATAACTCTCCTCAATTTTTTTGGCTTTGAAGTGAATCATGGTTGTGGACATTATGTATGAATGTGGAGATATCTATGAACATGAGTTTGATGTGGAAGTTGAACTTGGAATGTCGGGCTTGCGTGTGAACTATACCATGTCCAATGCTTCGTCTGTTATTGTTTGGAAAGTAATTGTTGTTATTACATGATCCGAAAAAATTGTGCCACATCAGTAGATGCACGGACATCACAACAGACATGCTGACTGGATAAACATTTGAACCTAGCTACTATGAAGGAAATTTTGTATTGACAACATTTTTAGATAGCAGCAGATGCCTAGCCTGCTCTGCCTCTGCTAGCTTATTTCTGGCTTCTTCCATCTCTTCTTTGGCATGGGTGAAGAGAGCATCTGATTGCTCTTTTCGCTTCTTCAGGAACTCAGCTACATTCTCAAGGGCTGCTGCATGCTTTCTTTCAGCCTTTACTAGCGCCACGAGGACACGAACAGCTGACGACTCCACCTGGCTTGTGTGTAATCCAGCATCATCTAGGAATTTGCACCTTGTGTCTAATCTAGCATCATTAGGGAACTGGCACATTGTGTGTAATCCAGCCTCATTCTGGAAACATGATCTCGAGGTTGACCATACTTCCCTCCTCGTAGGAACTACATCCTGACATGAAGTTACTTGTTTTTTAGATCAATACTCAGAGCAACCCAGATCCATTTAGTAGAAGCCAGATAAACAGAACTGGGAGAAGTGAATTCAAAAGGAAAATAAAAAATAAAAACAGACTACAAGGTGAGGACACCCACTTCCTACATCAAGCTAAAACGAAAGAATTAGGACGATTAAGACTCTTGTTATGAGACATCAAAGAACACGAGGCTTAAGAGAAACAGAAACTACAACATATACACATCGAAGAACACGAGGCTAAACGAAAGTAATTGAAAGGGTGTTACTTACCAAAGCTCGTTTTACAGGTTCGGTGCAGCTCCTCTTTAACTTGCCACGCTCCTTGAAGATGTCCCCAATATCCCGTGTTTGGTCTTCATTGCTCCTCTGCATGTTCGCACTCGTGGTTTTAAAATCTCAACATGGCAAGAAAAATGGAGGCTATAACCAATTACTTTTATGGGAACAATAGCACCCAGGAAATTTGAAGGGTAGGTATGAACAAAATTGGAACTGCACATGTACTGCTAAGTGATTCAATACACACATTACCAATCGAGGAGGAGAATGATGGTCGCGGCAGCCTCTGTGAGTCATGGTTGGCAACGGGAGTCAGTTCATTGCCCACGACGGTGGTGCTTCTGCACTTGGAGTCGGCTTCCGGGAAGCAGATCCGAGACCGTGGAAGACGGTCCCAGGGAAGAGGCTCCGTGTACGACAACGACGGTGGACCGGCTCCAATGCGGCGTACGAGGTCGTCAATGAGGAAGATGCGTTGCGGTGGACGAGTGCGCCGATGTAGAAGGGGAGGAGCACGAAGGCTGCGGTGCCGTGGAGAAGTCTATTTTGCGGTGGGGATAGAAAATGGGGAGTATTCAGGTGTACTACTGTGGGTGCCGGGTGGGGTTGGCTGGGTAGGGTGAACCTAAAGTTACGAAAACAACCCCCTACTAACCGTCATCCGTAGGCCTGTTCCGAGGGCTATGATGGTAACTTCCCACTACTCGAATCAGGGTCGCGGGAGATTTTCCCGTAGACCTCAAAATTTTGTGACACTGAACTCCCCGTGTGGCGTGTTGGGTGATTCGGCTAAGCAACTAGCGAGTAGTACTAGTAAACTCTGCATATTAGGTTTGACCGAAGTCAAACTTCCTAAAGTTTGACCAAGTTTATAGAAAAATATAAACATCTACCATAACAGATATGTATGCTGTGAAAGTACACTCAATAATGAATCTAATGGTATTTATTTGTTATTGTATATGTTAATATTTTTTGTTATAAACTTTCTGAGAGTTTACAAAACTTGACTTTGACCAATGCTAATACGCGGACTTAAATAAAAACGGAGGTTGTACACATTTGTTTTCTTAGTATGTAGTGAATTAATCATTTGTTGAAATTTTGAAATAAATATATTAGGCTACTGACTTCGAATGTAATGGTCTATACAATTCAATAGTTACAATCATTGTCGAATTCCAAGATGTATACGAGGTCTATAGTAAAAAAATATACGAGCGAAGAGAGACATGTATGCGATAGTGGAAGCACGAGTGTGCGGGTGTATAAACCTATCTAGATGCTAGTCGATAAATGTTTGAGAGAAATACGAGTCGGGGTGCGAAAGCGAGAGTTTTGTGTGAGAGAGAGATGGTAGTCGGGAAGGGGAGTGGAAGCAGGAGTTGTGTGTGTGTGAGAGAGAGAGAGGGGGGAGTTTGTTTGATCGGTAAACAAATGAATAATGTCAGTCTGGGATGGAGGCAAAAAGGAGACCGCAACAAATGTTGTCTCTACAGGAGAGAGAGAGTAATTTTAGTGGTATGATTCATATCTAGAGACATATAGGGTGTGTGAGAGAATCCCATAGAGAGAAAGATAAAGTTAAAGACGAGTGGAGACAGTGTGTGTGGCGGTGAAAAAGAAAGCTTAGGTACCTAGTGATACGCGAGAACGGTAGAGACGTGAGAGATAAGGAAAACCGTGTAATGTATAATGATAGGGAGAGTGTGAAACTTCTCAAGGGAGACATCGAGAGACCATGTTTGCGAGGATAGGAGAAACATGAAGTGAGCGTGCGGGTGAGCTGGAGAAAAGAGAGTGATAGCTACATGAAGGAGCATGCATGCGAGAGAGACGGGCGTGAAAGGAGTGAACATAAAAGGGATTCAAATATTTCAATTCGAGATGATGATACATGTAATCCATACTCGAACCAAAACTGATCTATCAAGCATGCATACTCATATGAATTCATGCGCATCTATGTTATTTAATATGTAGATATTACTGATCCATACATTTTCCTAGAACATAATTTGGTTTAATTTTTTGAATTCAACCTTATGATTTTGAGATCATTGTATTTGTAAATCATATTATACATATAAAGGAGAATAATTCTTTGTTGTGCTTTTGAAAGTATATATAAAAAATGATGTATATAGAATTTTATTCCAATCGAAAATGGATCCCGCCCGAAGAAAATAGAATACAAACGGGATTCGAATTGAGTTGGCATGGTAAACGTGCACTCTACAAAATTTGAACGAAGCGGGGAAAGTCGCAGTAACCGCCCGAAACCAAAATCTGCGAGATGGAAATTACTACTGCCTATCCCTGCCACGCAAAGCCTATCTGCTCGATTTCTATAGGTTTCGATACGGGTAGGTTCATAATTTCACTCAAACGTGACATAACCGCCTCTCACCCGGATTCATACATGGTGGGCGCCAAAACACAGTGTGTCCTCGGCCGAAATTGACTCCCTCCCCGATTCATACATGGTGGGTGCCAAAAACAAACTCTCATCGGCAAATATTCGGTGTATGCGAGATTACTGTCCTATCCCCAACCGACTAATATTGTTGTGATGTAGGAAATTTGAAACAGGGGCTAAGTTTGTAAATTTCCTCACATTTGAGACAAGCGCGCCCTGAGACATGGTTCCCCCCTTCCTCTCCACCTCCATTTCCCCATTCGTACTCTGTGGGCGCCAAAACACCCTCTCCACCCCAGCCTCCTCCGTCCGCCACCCCATCCATCGTCATCCTCCTCCACCATGCCAGAGCTGATACCTCGACGCCGCCGTCCATTACAAGAGATCGACCTCTCTCATCCACGGCTTCGGACTGGGATCCTTGCATCCCGTCCTCTCGCTTCATCCCTGCCGTCATTAACCTTGCCGGTGCTGCTCCTACGACCGTCTCGTCCACCGTGCCCTTCCGCCACCGTCTACCCTCCTAGATCCGCTTCCACGCCACCGACAGCCATCGCCACTGTATATGCTCAACTTATTATCGCGGCAAGAAAACAGATTGCCACTGCTTTACTCTGATTTCTTGTCCATCACTTACTTGCTAGTTGAAAGCAAACATTGGTTGCAAAGTTGCCTTTGTCCGGTTTGCACCTTCAGATCCGCCATGGCACGCTCACCACTATACTCCCAATGCTTATGGTTTTCCCCTTTTATATTCCACACTAGTTAAATCACAGTAGACTAAATTTCAAATTTGGGTCAGTCAATTTTTTAGAGCTCGTCGGAGTTCGCCAGTGCGAAGGAAACGGCTCGGGTGGGGACTTTGGTTGTGGGGGCGGTGGTGGGGCCTCGCCAAATGAAGAAAACTCGACACGGGTGGGGGCGGGGGTGGGGGTGGGGTGGCGGAGGAACACATGCGGTGGGGGTCGGTGGTCCGGCCGGCGGCCCGTGCGGTGTTCTATATGGGAAGAATCAGAGACGAGGAAGAAGAAGGGTTAGGAGACGTAGGATCTTCATCCAACCGCCTGAAATGGTCGACTGACCCAAATGACAAAAGTCACGCGACTTGCATGCAGACATGCCTTTATATTCAGTACCATCATTGTACCTGCTTAGCACTGCTCCTGAATCCATCAAGCTAAACAACGTGCCACTCATAATTCCAAACTTGTTGCTCAAGTACGAATCTGATATGATGTTGATATTACTAAAACAGATAACATTTAATTGGTCAGCTAATGTTCCTACTTTACTTTCGAAAAAGCACATGCACCACATATAGAGAGACAGCAAGGAGTTGCTTTCTTAATGCGCTCTGGTTCATCATGTGTGGGCACTCCACAACGAACATTTTATTATCCAAAATCTGCTTGCTCTTCTTTAGCATGTTCCTCTTCCGTTCTTCTTTAATAAGTACTCTCTCCGTTCCTAAATACAAGTCTTTGTATATACTCCACCATGGACTACATATGGAGCAAAATGAGTGAATCTACACTCTAAAATGTATCTGGATACATCTATATGTGATCCATAGTGGAAATCTCTACCAAGACTTATATTTTGGAACGGAGGGAGTATGATAGTAGTACAGTATGTTCCTTGTAGTGAAGATGAGTAGGGACATTTGCAGCGTAGAGGTCTATACGGTCGGTTGGTATGGACACTTTGAACTCTTCGGGCCTCTTTGATTCGTAGGTTTTTGTAAACATGGGAATATGATTTGTAATGGCCTGCCCACTTGAATCCTATAAGAATAGCAAGGAAATGCGGGGAGCTGTGTCGCCTTTGAGAGTTACACTGGTATTAACAGTACCGCACCTTCAGTTGAAGAGAGTTGGTATCCGAAGCCTTTCTAGCCGTACCGGCAATACTAGCACATATATTCCAGCAAGTTCCACTTTGCTGATTTTACTCTGATGCTCATGGTTTTCCCATTATATCTACACTATGATCTGTGTAGCTGCTTTGTGTCGCACTAGCAGCAGTCCATTCTTGAAGCTAAACACCGCAATGACTTACAAAATTGGCAGCAAGGCATTGAGTGCCATTCTGGATGCAATGAAACTCATACGCTCCCCACCTATTGATTCTTGTGATCCTAATGACTATTCTAACCTTGAGGAGTCAAAGGCAGATGGCCTGTCCTGTTCACCCATCAACGTGCCTATTCTAATTTGGCAAGGTTTTATTGATTTTGCGTATCTTGCATATGTTGTCTTGCATTTCTTCTACTTTGTTGCACCGCCATCTACTTAGTTTACTCATCATATATGTCGAGATGCCATGCCCATCCATTATCAATACATTTTCCATCTATCATCATACCATGTTTTTTCACTCAAGTGCTGTTCTTGTGCATCAGACATCAAAAAGGAAGAGGGTGATTGCCGAACCTGAAGGAGCAACAGCAAAGTCCTTGAAAAACATGGTTGTGCCGGAGAAATCAGACAGCACCCCACTTATATTGGTTGTACAACCAGTGACACAAAACGTAGGACCGACTCCAGCAGACTGTACCCATACTTTACTGGCCACACCACATAGGACCTGCACTCCAGCAAAAGGTATGCCAATTTCAGTTGCCATAGCACCAGCTGTACCACAGAAAAATCGCACTCCAGCAAAAAGTACAGCAAGTCCACCGGCCGAAGACCTATCCAAATTGCAGAGACGGCAAATTCCTGCAGATTGGAACCCCATTCCAGTTATTCCCAGTTTAAAAGACAATGCTTCCAATGTTGTTAGGGACTACGTGCATATATTCCCATCATGGGAAGATTATAGTGAAGAAAAACACCATTTTCACATCTTCCTGTCCCACTTACGTGTAAGTGCTATTATTCATGGTGATTATTTTCTTGTTTTCTACTGATTGGACACCTCAATGATTTACATTACATTGTTGTAAGTAGGCGAGGGTCAATCTGGATAGTCATGACGAGCAAAGCTTGCTTGCGCTTTTTAAGGAAGCATTGCAGCAGTATTGGTGTTACCTGAGGAAATCACACTTTGATGGCAAGTCTATAAACGAATTTCTAGTGAAGTCTCCTGTGCTAAATTTAGAAGACATTGAATGGAAAAACCTTGGTATGCACTGGTCTCGTTCCGAGGATGAGGTACTGTCTATGATATCGCATGACAATTTGAACTTCTACTTTTCCGCATGTGCCTTACGGATCTTTTTTGCAGGAAATCTGCTCGAAAAGGAATTCCAGTTTGAAAAGAACGACATGATATCACAAATATGATGTCCGCTGCTTTGCTCTTGTTAGTACCTGTTATCCTGTATCACTGTACTTGCATACATACCTGGTTCATTATGTGACAGCAGTATGCATGATAGCTTGCTTATCAATTTTTCGCCCCAAATTTTCTGATCTGTATGAATGGTTACATTAGTGTAGAATATATCCAATGCCAATAAATTTTTTTAGCTCTGCATTGCTCTTGTAAGTAGATGTTGTCCTTTATCAGTGTACTTATATTGATAGGTAGTTCTTCATGTACCATCACTCTGCAGCTTATTTTCCTTTGCCCTCCATTCTCTACATGTAAGATCTATATTTACTCTTACCATAAGGTTGGATAACACCGATGGTACTGAAGAAGTTTAGCTCTGCATTGCTCTTGGCTGTACCTTTTGCATGTATCGTTGTACTTACATTTATAGCTACTTGGTTATGTAGCATCACTCTTCATCTTATCTTAAATATTTTCCATTTTTTCTTATATTGTCACATCTATATTTACTCTTAACAAAATGTAGAATAAAGGCAATGCTTATGAAGAAGATTTTGTGGTAAACTTCTTGAATTGCCCCCCCATCAGCATGGACAAGGGCTTTATAGAGCCTGCCTTCACCAATAATGTAAGTTTGTCCTTCTCAAGCCTTCAAACATTGTTGTGTATATTTGGTTAGGCATGACTACAACACCTGTTTATTTTTGGTGTTTGCATTAAATTGCATGTTTAAAGTTTATTATGTAGTTCATAAACAAAAGTTTGTCCTTCTCAATTTAAGTTTTCAGTTGTACAACCAAGTTCCTTCTTCATACCATGTAAATTAAACTACACACAGCAAGTGATCTTCTTTTGCACTGCATGTATGCTTTTGTTCTTGATCCGTAATCCAGTGGTGTGGTGAACCTGCCCACTACAGCACAATGTCATATTCTGCAATGTCTTAACCATGAACAATGTCATATCATTCTACTATTATTTAAACTGTCTCTTTATTTGCAAATCTGAAATGGGATAAATTGATAGCACACTAACCATTGATACTTATGAGTTCTTGATCTATAATCGAGTGGTGTCGTGAAGCTGCCAACTCCTTCACAATGTCATTTCCTGCCATGTCTTGACCTGAACAATGCCATATTGTGTTAATGCAATTTTAAACTGTGTCACTTTATTGGTCAGTAAGAAATGTGATGAATTGTCAGCACTGATACTTTTATGTGCAAAACATGTCATCTGTCTGCTTGTTTATCTTTCAGAGTGAGGAGGACATAAGTGTTAAACAAGCGCGGTATCATCAGCTTGCTCAGGTGCTTGCGCTGCAGCTCCCCAACAGGGCTAACCTTTCTTGAACTCTATTGAAGTGATGTCGATTTTGTATATTATTTTGTCGGCGTGTTTAGTTGCACTGGTGGCGATCTTTGATGCCCCGTGTATGTAATCTGTTGTCTGCTTATGCTTTATTATCATAGTGGTGAACTTTGATGCCCAGTGGATGTAATATGCCGTAATTTCTTTATTGTATAGTCTAGGTTTTTTCTTATTCACGATGCTGCAGTTATTTTACTGTATATATATCCTGTCTTCACAGTAAACCGGCCAAACCATAAAATTACGGTACATAATCGGGCCGTCATGCAATCATGATGTATGATCTGCATCATGGGCCCCGTCATCTTGGTCCATTAGAAGGCCTAAATGTAAACTAGCCCACTAGTAGATTCGGGCCTTTAATAGGCCGAGTAAACTGCCGGCCCTCTTTTCGCAAGAAAACTCAATGGGCTTTTAGGAGGCTGAGAAGTAGGTTGGGCCTGAAACATGCCGAACAGCTCACGGGCCGGCAGCAGCCCGAAATGGACCCTGGCCCATGATTGTGCCAATCAAATCACGGGCTTTTAACAGGCTAAAATTGTCTCGGTCCTTGTTTGGCCCAATCAGATTATCGGCTGCGAGCAGGCCCGATGCAAACTAGGCCGTAGTTAGGCCCAACTATATGACGGGCTTTTCATAGGCCGAAATTAATATAGGGCTGATGTAGCGACCAGACCTCAAACAGTCTGATCTCTGTGCTTCGGTGTCATCCCTGGATCAGTAATGCTGACACCACACAGTACTCGGAGGATTTAAAGCAGAGTAGCAATCACACACTTATTACATCGAGTGTCTCAATAGAGAACTTATTACAATAAATATGGCTTAAGGCCATCTAATAACGATAACAGCGGAAGGCTTGGAAGATAAGTGAGTCCATCAACTCCAATGGCATCACTAAGTATAGAACCACGACCTAAAACTCCTTAATCATCGTCTGAAAAGTCTGCAACATTAACGTTGCAGCCCGAAATGGGTCAGCACATGGAATATGCTGGCAAGGTAACACATAGAGAGTAATGGAATGAAACAACTATACTATATGCATATTTGGCTGGTGGAAAGCTCTATGGTTACAGTTTTGCGTAAAGCCAATTTTTCCCTACTACAAAGGAATAAATTTATTTAACTATCATGGTAGTTGTTAAACATTGAGAATGGTTGACAGCATTCTCAATCCCAATTAAACATCATCATTAAACATAACCCAACAAAGTTAATTTAGAGTACATGTTGAGATTCGCATGATATCCAGGTACTAGATACTCAAGATGTCCATAACTGGGGACACGGCTAATCATGATTAGTTTATTACACTCTGCAGAGGTTTGCGCACTTTTCCCCACAAGACTCGATCGCCTCCGTTGGGTTTCTCGCACTACAGGGTGTTTGAGAAGACGGATGACCGAGACATAGTCTTTCAGAAGCGCTAGCACCTTACGATCGGGTAGACCGTACCACCTACATCCCCTACTGAAAGTGTGTTATATCGACTAGAGGGGGGGGTGAATAGGCGATTTTTATGAAAGTCTTCAAAACATGGAAGTTATGAAGACACACAGTAGAGATATGCCTATTACTATGCAGCGGAAGTTAGACTACACTAGGCAAGCCATGGTCAAGTATCAACAAAGTGAAAGCACAGTGACAAATAGCTATAGTGTAATAAGGATCAGGTAGGAAGATACTATGAAGCCAAAAAGATCATACACTCACGTTGTGAAGACAAAAGATAGAACAGACACGCAATGACTCCACAATGAGTGATCAGTAAGTAAAAGGAAGTGAAGATGAAACCAGTGACTCGTTGAAGACAATGATGTGTTGGACCAGCTCCAGTTGCTGTGACAACTGTACATCTGGTTGGAGCGGCTAGGTATTTAAACCTTAGGACACACAGTCCCGGACACCCAGTCCTGAACACGCAGATCAGGACACCAAGTCCTCACCGTATTCTCCTTGAGCTAAGGTCACATAGTCCTCGCCCAATCACTCTGGTAAGTCTTCAAGGTAGACTCCCAAACCTTCACAGACTTCGTTCACTGGCAATCCACAATGTCTCTTGGATGCTCTGAACGTGACGCCTAACCGTCTGGGGATGCACAGTCCTCAAGTGTAATAAGTCTTCAGATCACACAGACAAGAAGACTTAAGTGATGCCCAATGTTCTCTGGCTCTGGGTGGTTAGGGCTTTATCCTCGCAAGGAATTCTCTCTCAAAGGCTTCGAGGTGGGTTGCTCTCAAACGACAAAAGCCGTACCCTCAATCTGAGCAGCCAACCGTTTATGGTTGTAGGGGGTGGGCTATTTATAGCCACTTGGCAACCCGACCTGATTTGTCCGAAATGACCCTGGGTCACTAAGGAACTGACACGTGTCTCAACGGTCAGATTTCAAACTCTCATGGCAACTTTACTTGGGCTACAAGCAAAGCTGACTTGTCCGGCTCTGGACAAGATTCGCTCTCATTGTCTTCACTCAAAGACATAGGTTTTTGGTTTAGGCATCACTTCAGTCATTCTGACTGGCTCCTGGACCCCACTTAATAGTACGGTGGTTCCTATGACTCAACACAAAAGAAAAAGAACTACGAAAGATCTAAGTCTTCGAGCTCCATAGGCTTCATAACGTGTCTTCTTTTGTCATAGTCTTCAATGTGAATATCTTCATATACCACCTTTGACTTCAATGTCTTCATACATTTTTAGAGGTCATCTCTGGTAGTAAAACCGAATCAATGAGGGACTTCTACCTGTGTTATCCTGCAATTCTCACAAACACATTAGTCCCTCAACTAGGTTTGTCGTCAATACTCCAAAACCAACTAGGGGTGGCACTAGATGCACTTACAATCTCCCCCTTTTTGGTGATTGATGACAAACTAGTTGAAGTTTTTAATGGGGAATATAGCCTGTGAAATTGTAAAGGATAAGGAATTGTCTTCATAAGTTGCAAGGGCTCCCCCTGAAGATGTGCATATGAGTTAATTTGCTTTTGGAATGCAAATGCACATGGCAGGTTGTACTTGTGGAGATCCACTTCAGCTTATGATGACAATCCACTATGCATGTGAAAGTATATGAAGATAATGACATGCATAATGGAAAATGGACGTCTGCAGAATGAGATAAGTGCGGAATTTATCGTCGCACATGCGGAATTTATCTTCGCAAAACAGGGTGGCAAATAAGTAGCAGACGACCATCTGGTTTAAGTGTTACAACTCATAAGAACCAAATGTAAAACGAGAGTTGTAAGCACGAAGCAAAATATAAGGCACCCGCCCATATGAACCCGCTTGAAGACTATCAATCTCATATGCTTCTCCCCCTTTTGTCAGTAATGACCAAAAAGGTTTGAAGACATAGAGCCTCTACTCGTTCCTATGAGGAGTAGATGAAGTAGCAGGGTTGTTGGCGTTGTTTAGCGGTGCTGAAGCAGGTGGCGGTGAGGTAGCATCGTCTTCTTCCTCAATGATTCTGGCAGTGACTGTGGCAGCAGAGGAAGAAAACTCAGAGTCTTCAAGAGATGGTGTCCCCAGCAGCACAGCTCTTTGAGGAGGTGTGGATTCAAACTTGAATCTCTCAGTGAAGCCATCCTCTTGAAGATCAGCTTCAGAAAGCATCATCGTTAGCCCTTTCCATGTGCGACGACAGGTTTCATGGGCAACGAAAGCGTTCTTGGTGGCAAGATTTTGGATGCGATTTACATCCACCAAGAGGCTTTTCATCTGTCTCTTCAACCAGTCATGATGCCTATCCTGCTTTTGATGAAGGGCCACAAGAAGCTCTCGGTCGTTGAGAACACGAGTGCGCTTCTTGGGTCTTGAAGCAGTGGCACTGTCAGTGGCTTCAGTTGAAGCAGGGTGTGGTGCACGTGTAGTGCCAGCCAAAGGATACACCCTGGAGATGGCTTCAACACCTTCAACGTTTTGAGTGAAGCTCTGGTGTTCTACATTCTGAAGACTCAGAGGTTGCTTGGCAGGTTCAGGATAGATGGCTTCAGCAGAGGTATCCACATCAGGCAAGAAGATCCGATGGTTGCGGGCTGAGGGCTGATACGAGATGGCAGAGTGAAGTTTGATCAGCCTCATTACCCAAGGAGCATAGAACTTTAAACCAAACAGATCTGAGCCTGATGCAGCTAGTTGGCGTATGAAGAAATCCCGTGCGTTGAAGCATTTGCCATGAAGGATACAGAATATCAGAGTCTTCATTGCACCCTCGATCTTGGCATTTGGAGAGTGTCCTTTAATGGGCTAGAGAGTCCGCCGGATGATGTGATAGATGGTCCTGGGCAGGTACTCAAGGTCTTCAACGAAGAACTCTGTGGGATAAGGAGCATCGTGGGGCAATGGCTTCATCATGGAGAGCATCTGACTCATATTCGGTTCAGGCCTCTGAAATATGCTCTCAATAGCTTTAGTGTGTAGCCGACAGCCTTGCTCGAAGAATTCGCCTGGAGTGGGCAGGCCAGTGAGCTCAATGATATCAAATGCATTGGCTTCATGATGAACGTTGCCGGTCATCCACTCCAGGACCCAAGTCTTCGGATCTCTGTTGTATCCTTTGATGTGCAGTGTGGCATAGAATTGTAGCAGGAGCTCTTCGTTCCAATGCTCTTCATCAGTAATGAACTGTAGCAGACCCACTTGTTTGAAGCAATCCAACGCTTCCTCTAGACAGGGCAGACCAGCAATAGCTTCAACATCAAGACGCTTGTGCGGGAAAATGCGACCTTGGTTGTACAGTATGCAAGAGTAGTAGCTGCGTTGAGGATAGCTCCAGAACCTATCTGATGAAATCCTTTCCCTTGAATAGGGGTTCTTGGAGCTATTGAAGAAAGTATTATCTGCCCTGAAGCCATTGATGTTGAAGGAGCCAGGTGCTGATGCAGGACCTGGAAACCTTGGCAGTCTGGGGATTGGCTTCTGGACCTGAGGCCTGTGCTCAACATGATAGTTGAATTGGGGACCTGCAGCAGACTCAGGAACATAAGTTGTGGGTTCAGTGGCTTCGCTGTCTTCTGAAGCTTTTGCTGGGGAGGGCTCCACATTAGCTTCTTTGTTGGTTGTGGCAGCCTCAAGATTTTCATCCTCCACTTGACTAGCTGGAGGGTCGGTCACAAGCACGTTCTCCTGGAGAACTGCTTCTTGGTGGAGTAGAGGAGTGGGCTCTTGTGGTGCTTCTTCTGCGGCTGATGCAGCCGGAATGTCTTCAGCATAGACTTGAGGCCTTGGACCTTTGCGAAGCCTGCGGAACACAGACGACGCCTGTGGGGTTGGAGTGGGCTGGGCCTCATAGTCTTCTTCCTCTTGAGGGCGATCCGCCCATGAAGCTTCCTGTGCAATTGGTGTCAGTGGACGACCAATGCTGATGAGTTCGCTGTGTTCTAACTGAGGAAGGGCTGCATCATCTTCTACATTGTCACGATGACCAATGTCTTCAGCAGCGATGGGATCAGCTGCTAGAATGTCTTCAGCTTCAGGAGCCTCTGTGGAAGCAGGCTCATGAACCGTCAGTTGACGTTCTGCGTCAGGGTGAACCATAGAAATAGGTTCAACTATCAAGGGCTCTGTGGGAGCAGCCCGAGATTTCTTGGTCTTTCTCTTTTTCTTGCTGGGGGCAGTAGGAGAGGCTTCAGAGCTTTTCCTCTTCCTGGCTTCAGCCTCAGCAGTTCTTGTCTTCTTGAGCTCTGAAGCTGTTGACCGGCTCTTTGGCTTCGAGCTAGTCGTTGCAGTTGGGAAGACAAGCGGAACTGCTTCCTGCCTTGGTGCCTCTGGTTCAGCTGGAACAGTCTTCTTCTTTTTCTTTGCGGCCATCTTGGGGTCGATGCCTGGACGCCCAAGTGCCTTGCGCTTCTCAGCCTCATTGTAGGCTTGCACACATCTGTCAGCCAGAGACTTCATCCGCTCACGTGAACCCTGAGCTTCTGCACGTTTCTTTAGAAAGTTTTCCTTTAGCTCATGCAACATGATCTTGAAGCTCTTCACTTCTTGCACGCTGAGCTTGGCCATATTCTTCTTGAACTGAGCCTTTTCATGATCAATTTTCTGCTTCAGTTCAACAATGCGCTGGGCAATAGCAAGTTCTGAAGCAATAGCGCCTTGGAAAGTGACGCTGAGGCCAACGGGCAGCTGTAGATCTTCAAAGCTGATGTTTGGTGTGGCAAACCACTCGTCAATGAAGTTGTGGATGATGGCGACATCAAAGAGAGGCAGATTGTTGAAGATTTCCGCTTCTTCTTTGCTCTTGATGAGTTGCTCAAGAGCGTCATCTCCAAGATCTTCATCACTTGACAGATCAATGGCTTCACTGCGCAGGATGGCAGCAGCTGTGAGCTCTTTGCCAGTGTGAGACAGAGGCATCTTGGCCTTCTGGTGCCTTGAGACGCGTGATAAGTCTTCAGACTGCACACTGTCTTCAGGAGGTGCAGTCGCCAATGGCTTCGCCTTTGAGATTTTTGGTGAAGGGGCTGGCTTTGAAGCTTTTGGCTTCTTCAACTGCTTCGGCTTCGGCACTGCAGGCACTGCAGGTGCTTCATCAGACTCAGTATCAGCTGCAGGCTCATTCACTGCAGTCCCTTGAACCAAGATGTAGGTGATGAGGCCTTCAAGGTTGGCATACGGACCGATGACATTGGGGTTCTGCTTCTCGTGTGCCATGTGCCCTTGGTGCTGAGGGACCAGGGTTGAAGTCTAACCCAAATTTCTTCTTGTTCTGCTTCGCTGATTGTTGGGCAGACTGGAAGTTGCGCTTGAACAGATTGTCATCATGACACCAGAGTAGTGACGACGGATGTGCATCATCAGGCTGTGGCCCATGAACCATGCATGGATAGAAGCTTTGGGCAATAGCTTCATCTCTGGACCTGGGTACAAGGTTCTTGTATAAGATGTCTCCCCACGGTCTTTTGATGGCACTTTTCTCAGCATACTCTTGGGTTGTGAAGCGGTATTTGAACCATTGTTCTGCCCAATAGCGTCGAATCCATTGGCTTCGGGTCTTGCGCTGACCATAATTCTCTTCAGGATCTGTTTTATACATTTCTGCCAGTTCATCAGGCAGATCTTTGGATGTTCCTCCACGTCGCTGTCTGCCCCCCTTCCTTGCTGCTATTTCTGAATCCATAAACCTTAACTTGGAAGGCTTCAAGACATTCAAAGGCTTCAAAGGCTTTCTTTTGCTGGACCAACAGGAACTGGCTTCAGGAGAATTTATGTGATGCTGTAGGAATTCTGCAAATGAATGCGGACTATGAGAACCAAAGGATTCTCCCACGGACATGTACCTATGACAGCATTAAGGTGTGAGGGAAGGGGAAGAGGTCACATGCATTCTCAGAAGATTTTGAAGATAAATCAGTTTAGAAGACATTGACCTCATCGTGCGAAGACATTCACTCATAGATAAGAAGTTGGTTCCAGATTTGTACGAATCCACAGATCAGTACAAGTGAGGAATCTAACTACTTTTTGAAGCACAAGTGAATATTCTAGGCATGTTATGAGATGTAGTTTGAGAGAGATCTAGTGTGTGTGAGCAGAAACTGCTTGTGGTAGAAAGTGACAGATCAATAGGATCAACGGTGCTGTAAAAAGGCAGTTTTATTTACCGCACTGAGAACTGCTAGACGGAGCGAGAGATGAGGCCGAGCAGTTCACTCGTCCGTGCCCTAACTTGGCGACGGAGGAGACCTACGGCGACGGCGGAGAGGACGATGTTCGCGGTCGGCGTGAAGACGGCGTCGGAGAGGTTGCGGCAGCGAAGCGCTTCGTCGCCGGCGTCGTCGAGAGCTAGCGGTGGCGCTAGGGTTCGTGCGAGGGTGGAAGAAGAGATAGTTACCGCTGTGAGTGTGTATTTATAGGCACAGGGGCGGCACTGTGCTATTACACAGGTGCCCCTAGCGATTCGCATCTGAGGAACGCGTGGCCAGTTTGCGGAAGTTTGGGGTTTGTTCCACGTCCCACGCACGCCTGGATTGTCGGGTGGTCGTTCCCTCTTCTCCGGATTTTATGTGGAGGAATGAGCATTGAAAACGGACTTTATGGTTGTCTCTATATCTTCTGCTGACAAGGACGCAGTGAAGACATTCGACAGTTTCAATAGAATGCATATGACTTGGAGAGATGGAGTTTGAGATAGAAAGCATAGAGAAGTTGGGGTCCGATCACATTCACTTAGTTCAAAAGATTCAACACGAAGATATAGCTATAAGTGAATGCTGTAGAGGACAGAACACTAGCATATATATATATATATCTATAATCAACATAGTGAAGATAATCATGAAAATATGTTGAGTTTGAAGCCAAACCAAATGTGAAGACATTGCAAAGTAACGCCATGAGAGAAAAACTTCAAAATAGAACGTTTGGTGGTGGCGTTACCCACTGTATAGGAAGTATTAGACCCAGACACGGCGCACAATTATCGTGGCGCTCCGAAGTCAAATTCCACATTAATGTATTCACACTTAGAATGTATGTCTTCATTGATTGAAGATATACTTCACTTCGTGTGTTGCACATCTAAGTCATCAATATGCATAAGGGTTAGGATGTGTGCCTGATCACAGGACATTTGAGGATTCCAGGATATTTAGCTCACACCGTAACTTGCAAAACCTCTTCTCATCCAAGGGCTTGGTGAAGATATCTGCCAATTGCTCTTCAGTGTTGACGTGTATGATATCAATGTCTTCCTTCACAACATGATCTCTGAGAAAGTGATGACGAATTTCAATGTGCTTTGTCTTCGAGTGCTGAACTGGGTTGTTGGCAATCTTGATGGCGCTTTCGTTGTCGCAGTAAAGTGGCACTTGCTTCAGATGAATGCCATAGTCCTTGAGTGTTTGCTTCATCCATAGAAGCTGAGCGCAGCAAGATCCAGCAGCAATGTATTCAGATTCAGCAGTGGAGAGAGATACACAGTTCTGCTTCTTTGAAGACCAACATACAAGTGATCGTCCCAGAAAGTGACATGTGCCTGATGTAGACTTGCGATCAACTTTGTCACCAGCATAATCAGCATCCGAGAATCCAACCAAATCAAACTCTGAGCCCTTTGGATACCATAATCCTAGAGTTGGGGTGTGAGCCAAATATCGAAGAATTCGCTTCACAGCTAAGTGATGCGACTCCTTTGGTGCCGCTTGAAATCGAGTACACATGCAAACACTAAGCATAATATCTGGCCTAGATGCACATAGATAAAGTAAAGAACCAATCATGGAGTGGTATACCTTTTGATCGAACTCTTTACCATTGTCGTCAGGACCCGATGATGTTTGGCTGGCATTGGTGTTGTGAAGCCTTTGCAGTCTTGCATACCGAACTTCTTCAGGCAATCTTTGAGATACTTCTCTTGAGATATGAAGATGCCATTGCGTTGTTGTCGTATTTGAAGACCAAGGAAGAACTTCAGCTCCCCCATCATGGACATCTGATATTGCTCTTGCATCATATATCCAAACTCTTCACTGTACTTCTGATTGGTGCAGCCGAAGATAATGTCATCCACATATATTTGGCACACAAACAGTTCACCATCATATGTCTTCGTGAAAAGAGTGGGATCCAGGGAACTAGGTATGAAGCCTTTGCTCTTCAGGAAGTATTTGAGTGTGTCATACCAGGCCCTAGGGGCTTGTTTGAGGCCATACAGTGCCTTGTTGAGCTTGTATACCATGTCAGGATGTTTTGGATTTTCAAAGCCAGGCGGTTGTGCAACATACACTTCTTCTTCAATCTTGCCATTGAGAAAGGCACTCTTCACATCCATTTGATATAGAAGTATGTTATGATGATTTGCATAGGCCAGCAGTATGCGTATGGCTTCAAGCCTAGCCACAGGAGCAAATGTTTCATTGAAGTCAATTCCTTCCACTTGAGTATATCCTTGAGCAACGAGACGAGCTTTGTTTCTGACAACTTGACCATGCTCATCTTGCTTGTTGCGGTATATCCATTTGGTGCCTATTATATTGTGCTTCCGTGGATCAGGACGCTTAACCAGTTCCCATACATTATTTAGCTCAAACTGTTGAAGCTCTTCTTGCATAGCTTGAATCCATTCAGGTTCCATGAAGGCTTCTTCAACTTTCTTGGGTTCTGCAATTGAGACGAATGCGAAGTGCCCACAAAAATTTGCCAGCTGAGTTGCCCTTGAACGAGTGAGTGGACCAGGTGCATTAATGCTGCCAATTATTCTGTCAATCTGCACTTCATTGGCAACACGAGGATGTACAGGGCGAAGACTTTGCTCTTGCTGATCTGTGTTGTTGTTGGGAGGAATGTCTTCAGGCTGAGCATTGTCTTCATGTTGATCAGGTGCTGAGATGATAAGTTCTTCTTCAGGATGAGCTTCAGAAGGTATAATCTCTCCAGTTCCCATTAGCTTGATTGATTCACTAGCTGGAATTTCATCTAGCACATTTGGCAGTTGCTCTCTTTGTGAACCATTTGTCTCATCGAACCGCACATCCACTGTTTCAACCACTTTGTAATGAAAGAGATTGAAGACTCTGTAGGAGTGCGAATCCTTTCCATATCCAAGCATAAAACCCTCATGTGCTTTTGGTGCAAACTTTGAGGTGTGGTGTGCGTCCTTGATCCAGCACCTTGCGCCAAATACTCTGAAGTAACTGACATTTGGCTTCTTGCCAGTTAGGAGTTCATAAGATGTCTTGTTCAGAAGCTTGTGAAGATAAACACGATTGATTGTATGGCATGCAGTGTCAATGGCTTCAGTCCAGAATTTTCTTGGAGTCTTGTATTCATCTAGCATCGTTCTGGCCATCTCAATGAGTGTTCTGTTCTTGCGTTCGACGACGCCATTCTGCTGTGGCGTGTACGGAGCTGAGAATTCATGTGTGATGCCCAAGGTATCAAGATATGTATCAAGGCCAGTGTTCTTGAATTCAGTGCCATTGTCACTTCTGATGTGCTTTATCTTGGCGCCGTAATTGTTCATAGCTCGATTGGCGAAGCGTCTGAAGACATCCTGCACTTCAGTCTTGTAAAGGATTATGTGCACCCAAGTATATCTAGAGTAATCATCAACAATGACAAAGCCATAGAGGCAAGCAGTAGTGGTAAAAGTTGAGTAGTGAGTGGGACCAAAAAGATGCATGTGAAGCAGTTCGAAGGGTCGAGTAGTGGTCATGATTGTCTTCGAGGGATGTTTTGCCCTTGTCATCTTCCCTGCTTCACAGGCACCGCATAAGTGATCTTTATTGAACTTGACGCCCTCGATGCCTATGACATGCTTCTTCTTCGCAAGGGTGTGGAGGTTCCTCATGCCAGCATGCCCAAGCCTCCGATGCCAAAGCCAGCATTCTGAAGCTTTTGCAAGAAGACATACTGCAAGTTGTGGCCCTGCTGAGAAATCTACCACATACAAATCATCTTTCCGATACCCTTCAAACACTAGAGACTTGTCAGATTCCATTAGTACCAGGCAACGATATTTTCCAAATATTACGACCATGTTCAAATCGCAAAGCATTGAAACAGACATTAAGTTGAAACCAAGGGATTCAACAAGCATGACTTTATCCATGTGTTGATCCTTTGAGATTGCAACTCTACCTAGACCCAATACCTTACTTTTACCAGTGTCAGCAAATGTGATGTGGCTCTTGTCGGATGGACGTAAGGTTGAGTCCATAAGGAGGCTTCTTTTGCCAGTCATGTGATTTGTACAGCCACTGTCAATAATCCATTCTGAAGACTTTGAAGACGCTGGTGTCGTACCCTATAGTGCAGTTAGGGGGATAGGCCTCACGAAGAGAATTGTGAAGCAAAAACATTTGACGAACCAGTGGGTTATGAAAACTTAGATCCAGATTAGGACTAATAGGGAGAGTAGCATGCGATTCAGGAACGAAGTACATAATGATGCCATTCGGGCATTTTATCTTGCACCCTACAAGATTTTTAAGGTCCCCAGCAATAGCGTCAGAAGATTTTGGTTTTCTGCTGGAGACCTTTCCCTGCAAAAGAGAGTTAAGCTTTCTTAACCACCCACATCTTCAAGGGTGGCTTAGAAGCAATAAGTCTAAGTGCAGCATCTGAGAATTTTGGTTTTGGAGCCCTAGCAAACAGTCTAGCAGGCGGACAATAGTACTCATAAGAATAGGCAGAATAGTTTTTGGTCATATGAACATGACGGTTTGATGAACCGCTCTCATATTCATATGCATGAGTATGGTTTCCCTGCAAAACATTTGCGTTAGTGCGACTCAGGTGAGTCCTTTGTCTGTATGAAGCCTTTAGACCGTATGAAGCCTTTGGTCTGAGGTTTGTCTTCTTCATGTGAGGTGTCATGAAGACATTCACACGAAGATTTTCCAGACACTTTTTCGGAACCCAGATCTTCTTCATAGGCGGTCCATTCCTGCAGTTAGTACCAATGTACCTGGCAAACACTACACCATTCTGATTTTTAAACAGTACATAGTTTGCATCAAAGGATTCATCAATGATAATGGGGTTAGCACAGGTGAAGCCAGATAAATTGGATGGATCTGCTGAAGGTTCCTTTGCAGCAACCCACTTGGTTTTGGGGTACTGCTCGGGTTTCCAGTAAGAGCCATCTGCATTTATTTTCCTTATGAACCCAACACCCTCTTTCCTAGGGTTTCGGTTCAGAATCTGCTTCTTGAGGACATCACATAATGTCTGATGTCCTTTAAGACTTTTGTACATCCCTGTTTCAAGCAATGTCTTCAACCTAGCATTCTCATCAGCAATAGCAGTGGTATCCTCAGCAGAGGGGTTAGTTACCACATCAACAGTTGAAGATATTGCAACAGCAGTAGCAGTGGAACATTCAGCAATAGAAGTAGCATTATCACGCTCAATGCATTTAAGACATGGTGGTTCAAATCCTTCCTGAGCGGAACTGATCTGTTCAGCGCGAAGTGACTCGTTTTCCTTTTGAAGATCTTCATGAGCCGCTCTCAATTTCTCAAGTTCTTGCTTCCTTTGAAGATAATCATAGGAAAGCTTTTCATGAGTTGTTGAGAGAGTATCATGACGATCTTCAAGTTCCTGATACTTAACGTGAAGATTTTTTATGTCTTCAATTAAGGATTCAGATCGAGTCATTTCAGCACCCAACAGATCATCGCTTTTGTCTAACAGTTTTTGAATATGTTCCATGGCTTTCTGTTGTTCAGTTGCAATTTTAGCAAGTGTTTTGTAACTGGGTTTTGAATCACAATCAGAGTCATCGTCACTAGATGTTTGATAGTGAGTAGTGCGTTTGTTTACCTTGGCACCGCGTGCCATGAAGCAGTAGGTAGGAGTGGAGTAGTCCTTGTCATTTGCATCGGTGTCGGTGATGAAATCATTGTCTTCAGTGTTGAAGATGGACTTGGCGACGTATGCTGTAGCCAGACTTGCAATGCCAGAATCAGACTCCTCCTCAGACTCCACCTCTGCCTCCTCAGAAGCGGACTCCTCCTCTGAATCCATTTCCTTGCCAACAAACGCACGTGCCTTGCCAGATGAGCTCTTCTTGTGTGATGAAGACTTTGAGGAAGACTTGGAAGAAGACTTTGTGTATTTCTTCTTCTTCTTGTCGTATGAGTCATATTCCTTGCTCTTCTTCTTCTTCTTCTTTCTGTTCTCATTGTCCCACTGTGGACACTCAGAGATGAAGTGTCCAGTTTTCTTGCACTTGTGGCATGTTTTCTTCTTGTAGTCATGAGCAGAAGCTTCATCATTCCTTGAGCTTGATCGTGAAGACTTTCTGAAGCCTTTCTTCTTGGTGAATTTTTGGAACTTCTTCACTAGCATTGCAAGTTCCCTTCCAATGTCTTCAGGATCATCAGAACTGCTGTCAGATTCTTCTTCAGATGAGGAAACAGCTTTTGCCTTCAAGGCACGAGTTCGCCCATAGTTTGGACCGTAGATATCTCTTTTCTCAGAAAGCTGAAACCCATGTGTGTTGAGCCTCTCAAGTATGTCAGATGGATCGAGTGTATTGAAATCAGGACGTTCTTGAATCATCAGGGCTAGGATGTCAAACGAACTGTCAAGTGATCTCAGCAGCGTCTTGACGACTTCATGTTTGGTGATCTCAGTAGCGCCGAGGGCTTGAAGCTCATTTGTGATGTCAGTGAGTCGATCAAATGTGTGCTGGACATTCTCATTGTCATTTCGCTTGAAGCGGTTGAAGAGGTTGCGAAGGACACTGATTCTCTGATCTCTCTGGGTTGAGATGCCTTCATTGACCTTGGAGAGCCAGTCCCAGACCAGCTTGGATGTCTTCAAAGCACTCACACGGCCATACTGTCCTTTGGTCAGATGTCCACAGATGATATTCTTGGCAGTAGAGTCCAGTTGAACGAATTTCTTGACATCAGCAACAGTGACACCTTCTCCAGCCTTGGGAACGCCGTTCTCGACGACATACCATAGGTCAACGTCAATGGCTTCAAGATGCATGCGCATCTTATTCTTCCAGTAGGGATATTCAGTTCCATCGAAGACGGGGCACGCAGTGGAGACTTTAATTATCCCTGCAGTCGACATAGCTAAAACTCCAGGTGGTTAAACCGAATCACACAGAACAAGGGAGCACCTTGCTCTGATACCAATTGAAAGTGCGTTATATCGACTAGAAGGGGGGGGGGTGAATAGGCGATTTTCATGGAAGTCTTCAAAACGTGGAAGTTATGAAGACAAACAGTAGAGATATGCCTATTACTATGCAGCGGAAGTTAGACTACACTAGGCAAGCCATGGTCAAGTATCAACAGAGTGAAAGCGCAGTGACAAATAGCTGTAGTGTAATAAGGATCAGGTAGGAAGATACTATGAAGCCAAACAGATCATACACTCACGTTGTGAAGAAAAAACATAGAACAGACACGCAATGACTTCACAATGAGTGATCAGTAAGTAAAAGGAAGTGAAGATGAAACCAGTGACTCGTTGAAGACAATGATGTGTTGGACCAGTTCCAGTTGCTGTGACAACTGTACGTCTGGTTGGAGCGGCTAGGTATTTAAACCTTAGGACACACAGTCCCGGACACCCAGTCCTGAACACGCAGCTCAGGACACCAAGTCCTCATCGTATTCTCCTTGAGCTAAGGTCACATAGTCCTCGCCCAATCACTCTGGTAAGTCTTCAAGGTAGACTCCCAAACCTTCACAGACTTTGTTCACTGGCAATCCACAATGTCTCTTGGATGCTCTGAACGCGACGCCTAACCGTCTGGGGATGCACAGTCCTCAAGTGTAATAAGTCTTCAGATCACACAGACAAGAAGACTTAAGTGATGCCCAATGTTCTCTGGCTCTGGGTGGTTAGGGATTTATCCTCGCAAGGAATTATCTCTCAAAGGCTTCAAGGTGGGTTGCTCTCAAACGACAAAAGCCGTACTCTCAATCTGAGCAGCCAACCGTTTATGGTTGTAGGGGGTGGGCTATTTATAGCCACTTGGCAACCCGACCTGATTTGTCCGAAATGACCCTGGGTCACTAAGGAACTGACACGTGTCTCAACGGTCAGATTTCAAACTCTCATGGCAACTTTACTTGGGCTACAAGCAAAGCTGACTTGTCCGGCTCTGGACAAGATTCGCTCTCATTGTCTTCACTCGAAGACATAGGTTTTTGGTTTAGGCATCACTTCAGTCATTCTGACTGGTTCTCCTGGACCCCACTTAATAGTACGGTGGTTCCTATGACTCAACACAAAAGAAAAAGAACTACGAAAGATCTAAGTCTTCGAGCTCCATAGGCTTCATAACGTGTCCTATTTTGTCATAGTCTTCAATGTGAATATCTTCATATACCACCTTTGACTTGAATGTCTTCATACATTTTTAGGGGTCATCTCTGGTAGTAAAACCGAATCAATGAGGGACTTCTACCTGTGTTATCCTGCAATTCTCACAAACACATTAGTCCCTCAACTAGGTTTGTCGTCAATACTCCAAAACCAACTAGGGGTGGCACTAGATGCACTTACACCTACATCTGCTAGTCTACCACTGTAAGAGTTCGCACGACTTAGTCAACTATGCTAGAGCCCATAATAGCTTGTGGCTGCACACGGAAGTTTCTAGTATGAATAGTCTCATGATCCCTTTGAGCCTGGGTGGCGGTCGAAAAGAAAACAGGCAAGTCCTGGAATACCCAGGTGCTTCAATCCACCCAGATGCGTGTTTAAGTTGCCACCTTAGATAAACCATTAATTAACAAAACTCACATCTGTCATGGATTTCACTCACCCAATCCACGTCTACTAGCATAGCATGGCATAATAAGCAAACGTAGAAGTAACTCCCAAAGGTTTGATAATAAACAGGTAATAGGTACTACCTCAACTACTTCCCATCCCACAATTTAATTAGATCCTAATCATGCAATGTTTGAGGTTTGATCTAATGCAATAAAAACTGGGTATGAAAGAGGTATGATCAAAGTGTTACTTGCCTTGCTGATGATCCGGGAAACCTAGCGATTCGAAGTAACAGGCGGCGCACTCCGGGTATTCTATCGCAGACAAACAAACAAGCATATAATAAGTACTCATCTAATGCACAGGTAAAACTCAAATAAGAGATCTAACCAGAAGGTTCAACTTAAGAACTCCGGTTGGCAAAAAGAATCAAATCGAACGAAGCAACGAAAGTCAAACGGCGAAAGAAAACAACTTCGTTCTACTAATCTGGATCTAGGGCAAATTTTACAGTAGCAAAAACTGGTTTAAGTTGGTTAAACAGATAGAGGGTTTCGAGACGAAACTCTAGGCGCTTGAATCGTCTGATTCCGATAAACGAGCGAAAAGTTATACTAAAACGAAAATCGGATCAGGAATCGCGATCAGAAAAATCGCGGATTTAATCTGAGAAAAAGAAAAACGACGAACGTTCGCTAGAACGAATGAATGGACGAACGCTCACTATTTAAATAAACCGGAAAAACCGATCTATTTAAAAAAACCGAATCTAAAAAAACCGACGGAAAAACCGAACGGTTTTTCAAAAAAAAACGGCACGGATTTCGAGGTGGCGGCGAACCTCGTCGAGCGTGCGGCGGCGGCGGCGGCCGGCGAGGCGGCACGGCGGCGGCGGCGGTTGGGGGCTGGGGGCGGCTCGGGCTAGGGTTAGCTCTGGCTGGGCCTCCCCCCGGCTTAAATAGCCTAACGGGCCGGCAGTCCTAGTTGGACACGGCCCTAGGTCGGTTCGTTTTTTTTTAATATTACGCGGAGAAGAAAAATAAAAAGAAATACTAAACGGACTCCAAAAATTCCGAAATAAATTTTCACGGGCTTCTAAAATCATGCCGCACAAGGTGAACATTTATTTGGGACCTAAATGCAATTATGAAAAACGCACATTTTTTCCTAAATTCAAATAAAACACCAAAAAACTCCGAAATAAAAACTTATTTGATTTTATTATTAAATCCTCAATATTTCTTTATTTTGGGAAAGTCATTTTATTCCCTCTCTCATATTTTTGTAATAGAAATAATTGATGATAAAATAAATAAAATCAAATGATCCTATTCTCAAAATTTGAGAAAACTCAAATATGAAAATAACGAAATCCCCAACTCTCTCCGTGGGTCATTGAGTTGCATAGAATTTCTAGGATCAACCTAAATGCAAAATAAAATATGATATGCAATGATGATCAAATGTATAACATTCCAAATTGGAAATTTGGGATGTTACAAACCTACCCCCCTTAAGATGAATCTCGCCCTCGAGATTCGGGTTGGCTAGAAAATAGGTGAGGGTGGTCTTTGAGCAAATCTTCCTCTCGCTCCCAGGTGGCTTCATCCTCCGTGTGGTGGCTCCACTGAACTATGCAAAACTTGATAACCTTGCTGCGAGTGACTCGACTGGCAAACTCGAGAATCTTAATTGGTTTCTCCTCGTACGTCAAATCGTTATCCAACTAAATAGTTTCCAAGGGCACTGTGTCTCTCAACGGTATGTCAGCCATCTCCGCGTGACATTTCTTTAACTGAGAAATGTGGAACACATCATGAACTCCTGACAATCCTTCGGGCAATTCCAACTTGTAGGCCACTTCTCCGATACGCTCCAAAACTTGATATGGTCCTACAAATCGTGGCGCTAACTTTCCTTTAACTCCAAAACGCTTTGTTCCCCGAAGTGGGGATACTCAAAGATAAACTCTATCTCCAACTTCGTAAACAGTCTCCTTGTGTTTAGAATCTGCATAACTCTTCTGTCTGGACTGAGCTACCTTGAGCCTATCGCGAATCAATTTCACCTTCTGTTCAGACTCTTTAATCAAGTCAGGTCCAAACAACTGGCGGTCTCCAACCTCGTCCCACGATAACGGTGTCCTGCACCTTGTTCCGTACAAGGCTTCAAAAGGGGCCATCCTTAAACTGGTTTGGTAACTTTTGTTGTAAGAGAACTCTGCATATGGCAAATTATCGTCCCAACTAGATCCGTAATCTAGCGCACAAGCTCTCAGCATATCCTCCAAAATCTGATTAACTCTCTCGGTCTGTCCATCTGTCTGTGGATGAAAAGTTGTACTGAATTCTAGCCTGGTACCCAAAGTTTTGTGTAACTGCTTCCAGAACTTTGAGGTAAACTGGGTTCCTCTATCTAATACGATACTCCTCAGAACTCCACTCAAACATACGATCCTGGTCATGTATATCTTTGCCAACTTAGCACTGGTGTAAGTGGTCTTTACTGGGATGAAATGAGCTACTTTCGTCAATCGATCGACTACAACCCAAATCGAGTCATAGCCTGAACAAGTCCTGGGTAATCCCATGATAAAATCCATGCCTAACTTATCCCACTTCCATTCGGGTATCGGCAATGGTTGTAACAATCCTGCTGGCTTCTGATGCTCTGCCTTTACTCTCTGACATACATCACAAACTACTACATACTCCGTAATATCCTTCTTCATTCTGGTCCACCAAAAAATATCCTTCAGATCCAAGTACATCTTGGTATTTCCTGGGTAAATTGAATACGGTAAGTCGTGTGCCTCGTGCAGTATCAACTTCCTGATCTCCGGGTCATTGGGTACGTAAACTCGGTCTTCAAACCATAGGGTGTCGTGCTCATCCTCACGAAATCCTTTAGCTTTTCCTTTGCTCAGTTTCTCCTTTATAGAGGCAATCTCTTTGTCAGTCTTTTGAGCTTCCCTGATTCTATCCATCAAAGTTGACTGAATCTCCAATGTTGCTACATAGCCTCTCGGAACTATTTCCACACATAGTTCACGAAGATTTTCTGCTAACTCCTTGGGTATTTCTCCCATCATTAATGTATTGACATGGCTCTTACGGCTTAATGCGTCAGCTACTACATTAGCCTTTCTGGGGTGATAATGCAATTTCATATCATAATCCTTGATGAGCTCCAACCATCTCCTTTGTCTGAGGTTCAACTCCTTCTGTGTGAAAACGTACTTCAAACTCTTATGATCCATGTACACCTCACAATGATTTCCAATCAGAAAATGTCTCCAAGTCTTCAATGCATGCACTATGGCTGCTAACTCCAAATCATGCGTGGCATAATTCAACTCATGAGGCTTCAGTTGTCTTGAGGCATATGAAACAACTCTCCCTTCCTGCATAAGCACTGCTCCAAGTCCTCGACGTGAAGCGTCGCAATACACCTCATAATCTTTGGTCTGGTCTGGCAAAATCAACACTGGCGAGGTAACCAAACATTTCTTCAACTCCTGGAAACTAGCCTCACATTCCTCTGTCCATATGAACTTGGTATCTTTCTTTAACAACTCAGTCATAGGCTTCGCAATCTTTGAGAAATTCTCAATAAATCTCCGGTAGTATGCTGCAAGTCCAAGAAAACTCCGGATCTCTCCAACTGTTGTTGGGGCTTCCCACTTGGTCACGGTATCAACTTTAGCGGGATCTACTGCTATTCCTTCTCCGGATATAACGTGTCCGAGAAATCCTACTTCCTTCAACCAAAACTCACATTTGCTGAACTTGGCATATAATTGATGTTCTGTGAGCTTTTCAAGTACTAGTCGCAAATGTTCCTTATGCTCCTCTTCATTCTTTGAGTAAACCAGGATATCATCAATGAACACCACGACGAACTTATCCAAAAACTCCATGAATACTTTGTTCATCATGTTCATAAAATAGGCACGTGCGTTAGTTAGACCAAATGACATACCGGTATACTCGTACAGCCCATACCTGGTGGTAAAAGCTGTCTTCGGAATATCTTGTTCTCGAATCTTCAACTGGTGGTACCCTGATCGCAGATCGATCTTGGAAAAATACCTTAGCTCCTTGCAATCGATCAAACAGATCGTTGATCATTGGTAGTGTGTACTTGTCCTTGATCGTTACTTCATTCAATCCTCGATAATCAACAACCATCCTTAATGATCCATCCTTTTTCTCCACTAGAAGTACTGGCGATCCCCAAGGCGAAGAACTTGGGCGGATATATCCCTTATCCAGTAACTCCTTAATCTGCTTCTTAATTTCCACCAAATCCTTTGCTGGCATCCTATATGGTCTCTTTGATATTGGCCATGTGCCTGGCAATAGCTCAATCAAAAACTCAATATCTCTATCCGGCGGCATGCCTGGCAACTCCCCTGGAAATACTTCAAGGAAATCCCTTACCACTGGTACTTCCTCCTGCACAACTCCTATTAGGCAATTCACTTGAGTCCTCTTTGGCACATGTCGGGATACATACTTGATCCTTCTCCCTTCTGGGGTGGTAAGAAAAATTGACTTACTAGCACATTCTATATTCCCTTCATACTTTGATAACCAATCCATGCCTAATATCACATCCAATCCTTGAGATTCCAATACTATTAGGTGTGAGGGAAAAACATAGTTACCAATCCTTAATGGTAATCGATCACACCATAGACTAGCCACATACTCTGCTCTAGGCGAGGTTACTAACATGGGTGACCTAAGGGCTTGGGTTGATAGGTTATACTTATCCACAAATCCCCTTGAGATGTATGAATGTGATGCACCAGTATCAAAAAGAACGAGTGCAGTAAATGACTTAACCAAAAACTTACCTATTACTGCATCGGGCTGAGCTTCAACCTCCTCCACGCTAACGTGGTTCACCTGTCCCCTGTTGAAAGGGTTCGGCTTCTTCCCAGAACTTCCATTGACATTTTGGCCTTCAGGACATTCATTAGCATAATGTCCGGTCTTCTGACACTTAAAGCAAGTGACTTGGCTTAGGTCCTTCTTGGCTGGGGTTGATGGGTTGGTGCGGTTCTGGCCGTTGCTTCCTCCATTGCCATTACCATTCTTGGTGCCATTGTGATTGTGTGAGCTACCTCCTCCATGGGTGTGCTGAAGATGTCCTCCCGGTCTAGGGGTAAAACGTGGCTTCTACTGAGCTCCTTAAGTGTACTTCCCTTGTCCATACTTCCTCTTGCGATTCTCAATTTGCTGCTGCTTCCCTTCAATCATAAGAGCATGATCTACCAACTCCTGGTAGTTGTTGAAGGCTGCTACCATCAACTGCATGCTCAACTCATCATTCAGTCCTTCTAGAAACTTCTCCTGCTTAGCTGCATCCGTAGCGACGTCATCTGGGGCATAGCGTGCTAACTTACTAAAGTCCTCCACATACTGGCCAACTGTCCGTCCTCATTGGCGCAAGTTGCGAAACTCACGCTTCTTCATGGCCATAGCTCCTGCTGAAACATGGGCAGTACGAAAAGCCTGCTGAAACTAGTCCCATGTGACAGTGTCGACTGAGAAAGTGGCTGTGAAATTCTCCCACCATGATGCTGCGGGTCCTTCTAACTGATGTGCGGCAAACTTCACCTTCTCCTCATCTGTGCATCCTGCCGTGGTCAACTCTCTAGCTGTCTTGCGGAGCCAATCATCTGCTACTATCGGCTCGGTGCTACTGGAAAACACCGGCTGGTTCAGCCTAAGAAAACGGGCTAAGTGGTCAACAGGTGGTGGTGGTGGTGGTGGGTTGTTGTTGTTGTTCCCCTGATTCTGATTCTGGACTAGCAACTGCATCAAGGTGTTCCGCTGCTAGATCAACTGGGTGAGCTTCGGTGGGAAGGTAAATCCGGGGTCACGTCTCGGAGGCATCTGAGGGTTTAGAAAAGATGAGATGTAAGAATAGAGGGGGTCTAAAGAGAAAACACTACCCATATGCACATGAGGCAAAAGCAAACAATTCACTTCAATCAATCAAACAAGGGCATACAATCGATCTATCTATCGCAAAAGTGCTCGGACTACTATATTTACATGGTGGACTACTACTACTGATGAGGTGGTCTACTAAAAATATTCTTCGGTTGCAGACTCCATGATATCTGCTCCAGCTTCATCAACATAGTCATCATCGCTACTATCTGGATCCGAATCGGTGCCGTCGATGATGATGTAGTCTTCTGGGCTAATCTCCTTGGGTTCTTCGTCTTCCTCTACTGGTGTAGGGCCTCCAATAAATATTCCAATCTTCTTGATCAGGTCATCATTCTTCTCCACCAATACTTCAATTTCCTCTTCATAATCTTCACGTGTAGCCTTGAGTTCTTCTTCCAGTTCCTTGATTCTAGTCTTAGCCTTCTTCAGATCTATCATGTCGGCGCACATCTGGTTCTCCTATCGTCGAATGTGCTGGTTTAGCTCCTGGATAAAAGCTGCGATTGATCTATCCTTCCTGGTGCTGATCATCTCCCAGTGTTCATCTCGGCGCCCACAAATCTGGTAGATAGTATCCTTGAGATCCTTGCGGTAGACTTCTCCAATGCGTCCCATGGCGATGTGAGCTGCCATGCTCTTTCCTAGACTCCAAGTTGGTGCATCAAAAGAAAACTCTATGGGCTCAATGACTGGCATGAACGTCCTTCCTGGAACTTGAACTTGAATCATCCAGCGCTCTTCTTCAGGTAAAGTGGCGTTATAGGTTCCTGTGAAGCTTGGTACTCCTATGTTCAGGTATCTAGTGACTTCCTTCAAGTGACGTCCAAAGGGTGTATCTTCATCCGGTTGCGTGAACTTGTTCCTTGCATCCGCCATCCTAAAGAGTAGAAAATATGAGAAGTCAGAAGAGAAGAGAATGGATAGTGATCTAGGTCTTTTAGCTTAGTGGTCATGTCCTACAGTCAGTGTGTGCTCTGATACCATCTCTGTAGCGACCAGACCTCAAACAGTCTGATCTCTGTGCTCTGGTGTCATCCCTGGATCAGTAATGCTGACACCACACAGTACTCAGAGGATTTATAGCAGAGTAGCAATCACACACTTATTACATCGAGTGTCTCAATAGAGAACTTATTACAATAAATATGGCTTAAGACCATCTAATAACGATAACAGCGGAAGGCTTGGAAGATAAGTGAGTCCATCAACTCCAACGGCATCACTGAGTATAGAACCACGACCTAAAACTCCTTAATCGTCGTCTGAAAAGTCTGCAACATTAACGTTGCAGCCCGAAACGGGTCAGCACATGGAATATGCTGTCAAGGTAACACATAGAGAGTAATGGAATGAAACAGCTATACTATATGCATATTTGGCTGGTGGAAAGCTCTATGGTTACAGTTTTGCGTAAAGCCAATTTTTCCCTACTACAAAGAAATAAATTTATTTAACTATCATGGTAGTTGTTAAACATTGAGAATGGTTGACAGCATTCTCAATCCCAATTAAACATCATCATTAAACATAACCCAACAAAGTTAATTTAGAGTAACATGTTGAGATTCACATGATATCCAGGTACTAGATACTCAAGATGTCCATAACCGGGGACACGGCTAATCATGATTAGTTTATTACACTTTGCAGAGGTTTGCCCACTTTTCCCCACAAGACTCGATCGCCTCCGTTGGGTTTCTCGCACTACATGGTGTTTGAGAAGACGGATGACCAAGACATAGTCTTTCAGAAGCGCTAGCACCTTACGATCAGGTAGACCGTACCACCTACATCCCCTACATCTGCTAGTCTACCACTGTAAGAGTTCGCACGACTTAGTCAACTATGCTAGAGCCCATAATAGCTTGTGGATGCACACGGAAGTTTCTAGTATGAATAGTCTCATGATCCCTTTGAGCCTGGGTGGTGGTCCAAAAGAAAACAGGCAAGTCCTGGAATACCCAGGTGCCTCAATCCACCCAGATGCGTGTTTAAGTTGCCACCTTAGATAAACCATTAATTAACAAAACTCACATCTGTCATGGATTTCACTCACCCAATCCACGTCTACTAGCATAGCATGGCATAATAAGCAAACGTAGAAGTAACTCCCAAAGGTTTGATAATAAACAGGTAATAGGTACTACCTCAACTACTTCCCATCCCACAATTTAATTAGATCCTAATCATGCAATGTTTGAGGTTTTATCTAATGCAATAAAAACTGGGTATGAAAGAGGTATGATCAAAGTGTTACTTGCCTTGCTGATGATCCGGAAAACCTAGTGATTCGAAGTAACAGGCGGCGCACTTCGGGTATTCTATCGCAAACAAACAAACAAGCATACAACAAGTACTCATCTAATGCACAGGTAAAACTCAAATAAGAGATCTAACAAGAAGGTTCAACTTAAGAACTCTGGTTGGCAAAAAGAATCAAATCGAACAAAGCAACGAAAGTCAAACGGCGAAAGAAAACAACTTCATTCTACTAATCTGGATCTAGGGCAAATTTTACAGTAGCAAAAACTGGTTTAAGTTGGTTAAATGGATAGAGGGTTTCGAGACAAAACTCTAGGCGCTTGAATCGCCTGATTCCGATAAACGAGCAAAAAGTTATACTAAAACGAAAACCGGATCAGGAATCGCGATCAGAAAAATCGCGGATTTAATCCGAGAAAAAGAAAAACGACGAACGTTCGCTATAACGAACGAACGGACGAACGCTCACTATTTAAATAAACCGGAAAAATTGATCTATTTAAAAAAATACGAATCTAAAAAAAACTGACGGAAAAACCAAACGGTTTTTCGAAGAAAAAAAACGGCATGGATTTCGAGGCGGCGGCGAACCTCGACGAGCGTGCGGCGGCGTCCGCAGCGGTGGCGGCGAGGCGGCGCGGCGGCAGCGGCGGCGGCTGGGGGCGGCTCGGGCTAGGGTTAGCTCTGGCTGGGCCTCCCCCTCGGCTTAAATAGCCTAACGGGCCAGGAGTCCTAGTCAGACACGGCCCTAGGTCGGTTTGTTTTTTTATATTACGCGCAGAAGGAAAATAAAAAGAAATACTAAACGAACTCCAAAAGTTCCGAAATAAATTTTCACGGGCTTCTAAAAATCAAGCCGCACAAGGTGAACATTTATTTGGGACCTAAATGCAATTTTCAAAAACGCACATTTTTCCTAAATTCAAATAAAACACCAAAAAACTCCGAAATAAAAACTTATTTGATTTTATTATTAAATCCTCAATATTTCTTTATTTTGAGAAAGTCATTTTATTCCCTCTCTCATATTTTTGTAATAGAAATAATTGATGATAAAATAAATCAAATCAAATGATCCTATTCTCAAAATTTGAGAAAACTCAAATATGAAAATAACGAAATCCCCAACTCTCTCCGTGGGTCATTGAGTTGCGTAGAATTTCTAGGATCAACCAAAATGCAAAATAAAATATGATATGCAATGATGATCTAATGTATAACATTCCAAATTGGAAATTTGGGATGTTACAGCTGAAATGTTAAACGGGTCCTTAACAGGCCGAAACTAATATTAGGCCGAGTTACTAAATGGGCATTTAGCAAGTGGGCCCAAAAGCATAGCGTCCGGTTGACGGGCAAAATCTGATATGGGCCATAATTTAGCCCAAAGCCTCTTAAAGGGCCGGACCTGATCTGGGCCGTAATTTAGCCTAGAACGTGGTAGGCTTTTAATGGGTCGGGTCTCATATGAGCCATTGTTAGGCCCGGAACGTGGCAGGCCATTAATGGACCGGATCAAATATGGGCCGGCATTTGGTCCAAAACATGGCAACCAGTTAATGGGCCGGCCTACTAGGGTCCTCAAAATCTTGTGGGCCTACAGCTGAGCAGACCCATTAATGTCGGCGAAATCTCGTGGGCCTTTAGCTAGGCCGGCCCATTATGGTCCACAAAAATCTTGGGGGCCTTCACCTGGGCCGGCCCATTATGGCCCGCAAAATCTTCTGGGCCTTTACCTGGGCCGGCCCATTATGGCCCGCAAAATCTTGTGGGCCTTTAGCTGGGCCAACCCATTATGGTCCGCAAAATCTTGTGGTCCTTTAGCTGGGCCGGCCCATTATGGTCTGCAAAATCTTGCGGGCCTTTAGTTGTGCCGGCCCATTTAAACTTTATGGGCCACTTTTGGGCCGGTCCACGTGTCAACATATCATAGGCGCATCTCGCCCATTGGATGAGTGACACATGTGCCATCGTGGAGGTGACACGTGTTTCCGTCAGCCAATCAGAATTTTACACATGGAAAATCCCCATTGGTCCGGGCTGTTAACGGGTTATCGGATCCAAAACAGACTCGATAGCTTAACGGCATTCCGTTACGGTGGATGCCACGTGTCGGTTACCCTTGATTAAAGCACTTCTATGATGCGCGATTTATCGTCATGGAAGTGGACACTTCCGTAATGATAATTTTGGTAATGTCATGTAACACTTCTATGATAGCACAGGTATGACTATCTTGATTCTGTCATAAAATTGTCATGGATGTACATGCATGACAGAAAACGTGACCTACTGTGACAAACATGTATCATCACAGAAGTGTATTTTTTGTAGTGAACTTAGAATAGCATATAAAAATTACTTAGTGATAAAGCAAACAAGCACACACGAGAATATTCACCCCACGCTATAACTCCCCGGCAACGGTGCCAGAAAAAGGTCTTGATAACCCACAAGTATAGGGGATCAATTGTAGCCTCTTTCGATAAGTAAGAGTGTCGAACCCAACGAGGAGCTAAAGGTAGAACAAATATTCCCTCAAGTTCTATCGACCACCGATACAACTCTACGCACGCTTAACGTTCGCTTTACCTAGAACAAGTATGAAACTAGAATTACTTTGTAGGTGTTGTTGGATAGGTTTGTAAGAATATAAAGAGCATGTAAATAAAAACTACGAGCGTTTAGGTAAAGAAGAAATAAATTTAGTATAGAGAGTGTGGAAAAGTGGTGGTAGGAGTTGTGAAATTGTCCCTAAGCAATTGACTACTTTACTAGACCGATAGCAAGTTTTATGTGGGAGAGGCCACTGCTAGCATGTCATCCCTGACTTGGAATTCTATGCACTTATGATTGGAACTATTAGCAAGCATCCGCAACTACTAACGTTCATTAAGGTAAAACCCAACCATAGCATTAAGATATATTGGTCCCCCTTCAATCCCGTATGCATCAATTTCTATGCTAGGTTGAAGCTTCTGTCACTCTTGCCCTCCAATACATAGTCCTATCAACATACAACTAACCCTATGGTGTGATCCACGCACGCACTCATATGATGGGCACCAAAGGACATCAACATAACCACAAGAAAATTAAACCAATCATAGCAATTCATCAATTACCGATAGGACAACGAAAATCTACTCAGACATCATAGGATGGCAACACATCATTGGATAATAATAATATGAAGCATAAAGCACCATGTTCAAGTAGAGGGTACAGCGGGTTGCGGGAGAGTGGACCGCTGTAGATAGATGGGGAAAGGTGATGGATATGTTGGTGAAGATGACGGAGGTGTTGGTGTAGATTGCGGTGATGATGATGGCCCAGTGGCGTTCTGGCGCCACCGGGAGAGAGGGGGAGAGGGGCCCCTTCTTCTTCCTTGACCTTCTCCCTAGATGGGAGAAGGGTTTCCCCTCTGGTCCATGGCCTCCATGGTGGCGGAGGGGCGAGAGCCCCTCTGAGATTGGATCTGTCTCTCTATATCTCTCTGTTTCTGCATTTCAGATTTTGCCCTTTCACCGTTTCTTATATTCCCAGAGATCCGTAACTCCGATTGGATTGAAATTTGAACAGGATTTTTATCCGGATATTAGCTTTCTTGTAGAGAAAGAAGGGCACCAACCGCCTTACGGGGTGTCCACGAGTGTTAGGGGCGCGCATGCCCCCTTGGGGCGCGCCCCCTGCCTCGTGGGCCCCTCGAGCATCGTCTCGTGTTGATTTCACTTCCCAAAATTCACATATATTCCAAAAAAATCTCGGTCAGTTTTTACCCCGTTTGGACTCTGTTTGATATGGATTTTCTGCGAAACAAAAACATGCAACAAACAGGAACTGGCACTGCGCACTGGATCAATATGTTAGTCCCAAAAATAGTATAAAAAGTTGCCAAAAGTATATAAAAGTTGTAGAATATTGGCATGGAACAATAAAAAATTATAGATACGACGGAGACATATCAAGCATGCAGGCGAACATAGAGTTCCCTGCACCTCATGTCATGCTTCTCCAGCATGGCTGGAAGATATTTGCTCGTTCCCATAGCTTGGCGGCGGGGACATCCTTCATTCAAGTTAATGGACACCAGCCTACTCTCCGTCGAGGTCTTCGGGCGTTCGGGTGCTCGCTTAGGGTGCTGCGCAGAGAGCTCGACCGATGATGAAAGCTCTTCCTGGAGCGATAGCGACGAGGATGATAGTGACGGCGATGACGGCAGAGCTGGTGGGGAGGACGACGGCTCCGACTCCGGCTGAACACCAGCCGCACAGTCACCATCAGCCGGTGCCACCACCAACTGCACCTGCATCTCCTCCCCAGTAAGGCGATTTGCCGGGGCGTTGGGTGTGGGTGGTGTCTTCGCCTCCTCCAACAGTCTTCTAGCTGGATCCTGGCAGGCTTCCTCATGGACTCCAGCTTCATCCTTCCTGCCGGTGTCCATGCTGCCATTCCCTGCTTGCCCTGGTGGCAGTGACCAGGGCATCACCTAGCCGCTCTCCCCATCCATCACCTTCGTCCGCTCCCTCCCGATCTTGTCAGGCTACTTCCCGCAGGCCCTGACGGGGTTAGGTTGGGCTTCTGCTCAGGCACTCCTTTTGCCCTCTTCACCTCGCACCGTAGTTCCTAGGAGGAGAGGGACAAAAAAGGGATTACTGGGCACTTATCTTTTTTGAGTCTAAAATATGTAGGCACTTGCCAAATTTTAGTCTTAAATACGTAATCTATTTTATCCATGCTTGTGCTTTGTAAGATTTGTACTTGCTTATCCACATATTAATTAAAAAAGACAAGCCTTGTTGGGTACATGTGCATGTATTCTATCCGTGCAGAGGAGGAACGCCTCTATACTTTTAAGTAAACAAGTTTCCTCGGCAAGCTATCTTGCCGGTGCCTTCCATTCTTGTCGCGGGGCCTATCCTACCGGGCTTAAAATTAGGGAAGGGAACCAGGCTCTGTCAAATGCCACTACAACCTTCCTGACCGAAGCAACATTCGGATCAAAGGATGGGAGCACAAATGTTTTGAAGGTGAAAAGGTTTCTCTATGCACAAGTTTTATTCTTATAACGACATGTATGGATAAAAATAAAACCTATCTGTTCGGCTTGTTTTCCGTCTCTTCCTCCCAGGATCTAGTCCGCGGAAAGAGTCTTGTAGTTAGTGCAGGGGAAAACATACCAACATATGACCTCATCTAAATGACCATGGCATGCTTATGCTAAGCTAATCATGCATGCATGTTGTTTTTAGGGTGCCAGTGCTTTGTTTCATTATCTGTGCTCGGGGTCTGCGCTTGGCTTAGTACAAAGGGTTACATGCGCATCGGCAAGGCTTCTACAAAAGGGTGACTGCCGAGGCAGCACCCGACAGTCGCGCCTTATGGGTAGAACTTGCGAAGATGCTCAACATTCCATCAGTTTTGCATTTGAATGCCATCTTCGGTCTTCAGACGGACCACGCCAGGTCTGGTGCCTCATACTACCCGTTAAGGGCCTTCCCACTTTAGCGTCAACTTGTTGGTACCCTTGGTGGACTGAACACGCCTAAGACAATGTCACCTTCCTCAAGGCTCTGGGCATGGACCCTGTGGCTATCATAGCGGCGCAGGGCTTGCTGGTAGCATGCAGCACACACAGTAGCCTAGAGATGGTTCTCCTTCAGGAGCACGGTGTCGTCACGTCAGTGCTGGTCTTGCTCTACTTAATCGTAGGCAAATGCTCGAGGTGACCCGTATATGAGTTCCGTGGGGAGCACTGCTTCTGCCCCATAGACTAGGGAGAAGGGAGTCTGGCCGGTAGCTCGATTTGGTGTCATACGGAGCGACCAAAAAACCACTGGTAGCTCATCGATCCATCGTCTATCACACTTTTGCAGCTTAACAAAAGTTCTTGTCTTGATTCCATGCAGTACTTCCGCATTCATCCTCTCAGCTCGTCCATTGCTCCTGGGATGGGCAACAAAGGCGAATGAGACATTGCTTCCAAGGGCTTGAACATACTGCATGAAGGCGCGACTTGTGAATTGGGTGCCACTGTAAGTGATGCCTCTCGCGGGCACTCTGAAATGGCACACTAATCCCTTCAACAACTTGATAGCTGATTGCGCGGTCACCTTCCTCTTGGTCTCCACTTCCGGCCACTTTGTAAACTTGTCGATTGCAACGTAAAAGAATTCAAAGCCCCCGGTAGCACGGGGGAAGGGGCCCAGGATGCCGAGCCCCCAGACCGAAAATGTCCATGATAAAGGAATCGTCTAGAGAGCTTGAGCGGGTTGATGGATATTCTTGGAGTGGAACTAGCAGGCTTCACATCTGGTGACTAGCTTGACTGCATCTTGGAGGGCCGTGGGCCAGTAGAAACATTGCCGAAAAACTTTTCCAACCAAGGCTCTCGATCCGATATGGGTGCCGCACACGCCTTTCTGTATCTCTACCAATAATTCCTTCCCCTCTTCTCGGCAAATGCACTACAATTTGACACTGTTAGGCCTCCTTCTGTACAATGTGTCATCAACGAACTAATACATACTAGCCCTCCGGGCTACTCTTTCAGCCTCTTCTTTCTCTTCGGGAAGTTCTCCAGTTTGGAGGTAGTGGATGATGTGCTACGCCCAAGTTGGAGCTCGTGGCTCGACAACTAGGACTAGCGGCACCTCCTCACTCGTGGAAGCGCTTACCTCGATCACAACGACCTGTGGTCGTGCGGAATTGTGCAGCTCGCCAGGCGAAGTGGAGTTGCTCCCGGCAGCCTCCTTACTGGGGACCTATGGAGGCCTTGCTGGTAAAGGCTTGCTGGAGTCCAGCTTCCTCCTCTTCTTAGCCATCATCAATGGAGGACTGATAACCCACAAGTATAGGGGATTGCAACAATTTTCGAGGGTATACTATTCAACCCAAATTTATTGATTCGACACAAGGGGAGTCAAAGAATATTCTCAAGTATTAGCAGCTGAGTTGTCAGTTCAACCACACCTGAAAGACTTAATATCCGCAACAAAGTATTTAGTAGGAAAGCAGCATGGAAGTAACGGTAATGGTGGCAAAAGTAACAGTACGAGTTTTGTAGCAATCGTAACAGTGGCAATGGAAAAGTAACTTGGCAGAGATCAATATGAAACGAGCTCGTAGGCAATGGATTAATGATGGATAATTATGTCGGATGGCATTCATCATGCAACAATTATAACCTAGGGTGACACAGAACTAACTCCAATTCATCAATATAATGTAGGCATGTATTCCCAATATAGTCATACCTATTTATTGAAAAGAACTTTCATGACATCTTTTGTTCTACCCTCCCGTGGCAGCGGGGTCTTATTGGAAACTAAGGGATATTAAGGCCTCCTTTTAATAGAGAACTAGACCAAAGCATTAGCACTTAGTGAATACATGAACTCCTCAAACTACGGTCATCACCGGGAAGTGTCCCAACTATTGTCACTCCGGGGTTGCCGGATCATAACACGTAGTAGGTGACTATAACTTGCAAGATCGGATCAAGAACACAAATATATTCATGAAAACATAATAGGATCAGATCTGAAATCATGGCACTCGGGCCCTAGTGACAAGCATTAAGCATATCAAAGTCATAGCAACATCAATCTTAGAAAATAGTGGATACTAGGGATCAAACCCTAACAAAACTAACTCGGTTACATGGTAAATCTCATCCAACCCATCACCGTCCAGCAAGCCTATGATGGAATTACTCACGCACGACGGTGAGAATCAGGAAATTGGTGATGGAGGAAGGTTGGTGATGATGATGGCGACGATTTCCCCTCTCCGGAGCCCCGAACATACTCCAGACCCGGCCTTTCGATGAAGAACAGGGGGTGACGGCGGCTCTGTATCGTAAAACACGATGAATCCTTCTCTCTGATTTTTTTCTCTCCCCGAACATGAATATATAGAGTTGGAGTTGAGGTCGGTGGAGCTTCGTGGGACCCACAAGCCAGGGGCGCGCCCCCTCCCTTGTGGACATCTAGTGGGTCCCCTTCAGTTGATTCTTTCACCAATATTTTTTATTAATTCCAAAAATATTCTTCATGAAGTTTTGGGTCATTCCGAGAACTTTTATTTCTACACAAAAATAACACCATGGCAATTCTACTGAAAACGGCATCAGTCCAGGTTAGTTCCATTCAAATCATGCAAATTAGAGTCCAAAACAAGGGGAAAAGAGTTTGGAAAAGTAGATACGATGGAGACGTATCAACTCCCCCAAGCTTAACCCATTGCTTGTCCTCAAGCAATTCAGTTGAAAAACTGAAAGTGATAAAGAAAAACTTTTACAAACTCTGTTTGATCTTGTTGGTGCAAGTATCTAAAGCCAACATTCAAGTTTTCAGCAAAGATCATGAACTAACCATATTCACAATAACATTTAGGTCTCACATTTGCTCATATCAATGGCATAATCAACTAGCGAGCAATAATAATAAATCTCGGATGACAACACTTATTCAAAACAATCATGATATGATATAACAAAATGGTATCTCGCTAGCCCTTTCTAAGACCGCAAAACATAAATGTAGAGCACCCCTGAAGATCAAGGACTGACTAGACATTGTAATTCATGGTAAAAGAAATCCAGTCACAGTCATACTCAATATCAATTAATAACAATGCATAAAATGACAGTGGTGCTCTCTAACTAGTGTTTTTATAAGAGGATGATGACTCGGCAATAAAAGTAAATAGATAGGCCCTTCGTAGAGGGAACCAGGGATTTGCAGAGGTGCCAGAGCTCGAGTTTTTGAAATAGGGATAAATAATATTTTGAGCAGTATGCTTCCATTATCAAGATAACAACCAAGAGATCTCGGTATCTTCCATACTAGATACATTATAGGTGGTTCCCAAACAGAATGGTAAAGTTTATACTCCCCCACCACCAACAAGCACACTCCACGGTTGGTCTGAAACAACGGGTACCATCCAACTAACAACAGCCCTAGGGGAGTTTTGTTTGCAATTATATTTTGCTTTGATTCGAGCACAGAACTGGGCATCCCGATTACCATCCATTTTCTCATGAATGATGAGCGGAGTCCACTCATCGTGAGAATAAGCCACCTAGCATGGAAGATACTGGCAGCCCCTAGTCGCCACATGAGCAATTCGAGTATACAAAACAGATTACCATTTGAAGGTTTAGAGTTTGGCACATGCAAATTTACATGGAATGATAGGTAAATACCACATATAGGTAGATATGGTGGGCTCATATGGAACAACTTTGGGTTTATGGAAGTGGATGCACAAGCAGTATTCCCGCTTAGTACAAGTGAAGGCTAGCAAGAGATTGAGGAGCGACCAACTAGAGAGTGACAACAGTCACTACTGCAGGATGTTGCTAACACGACACAACGATCAGAGACCCTTTGATGAAACTGTGTGCGATGCATTAATCGCAAACGGTGATGTAAAAACCGTCAAAAAGTTGCAAAATGTTTGCAATGAAGGATGCATCAAACACTGTTCAGATTTTAGTTGTGTGTGCGATGTGGGGCATACGGTTCAGTTCAATTAACTATTTGCGATGTGGCAGAACAAAAGAAACAGGCAGCCAGATGAAGGCGTGATAACCCACAAGTATAGGGGATCGCAACAGTTTTCGAGGGTAGAGTATTCAACCCAAATTTATTGATTCGACACAAGGGGAGCCAACGAATATTCTCAAGTATTAGCAGCTGAGTTGTCAATTCAACCACACCTCGAAACATAATGTCTGCAGCAAAGTATTTAGTAGAAAAGTAATATGATAGTAGTGGTAATGGTAGCAAAAGGTAATGATAACAAAAGTAATGTTTTTGGTATTTTGTAGTGATTGTAACAATAGCAACGGAAAAGTAAATAAGCGGAGAACAATGTATAGAAAGCTCGTAGGCAATGGATCGGTGATAGAGAATTATGCCGGATGTGGTTCATCATGTAACAGTCATAACCTAGGGTGACACAGAACTAGTTCCAATTCATCAATGTAATGTAGGCATGTATTCCGAATATAGTCATACGTGCTTATGGAAAAGAACTTGCATGGCATCTTTTGTCCTATCCTCCCGTGGCAGCGGGGTCCTAGCGGAAACTAAGGGATATTAAGGCCTCCTTTTAATAGAGTACCGGACCAAAGCATTAACACATAGTGAATACATGAACTCCTCAAACTACGGTCATCACCGGGAGTGGTCCCGATTCTTGTCAGTTCGGGGTTGCCGGATCATAACACATAGTAGGTGACTATAGACTTGCAAGATAGGATCAAGAACTCACATATATTCATGAAAACACAATAGGTTCAGATCTGAAATCATGGCACTCGGGCCCTAGTGACAAGCATTAAGCATAGCAAAGTCATAGCAACATCAATCTCAGAACATAGTGGATACTAGGGATCAAACCCTAACAAAACTAAGTCGATTGCATGATAAATCTCATCCGACCCATCACCGTCCAGCAAGCCTACGATGGAATTACTCACGCACGGCGGTGAGCATCATGAAATTGGTGATGGAGGATGGTTGATGATGACGATCGCGACGGATACCCCTCTCGGGAGCCCCGAACGGACTCTAGATCAGCCCTCCCAAGAGGTTTTAGGGCTTTGCCGGCGACTCCGTATTGTAAAAAGCGATGAATCCTTCTCCTTGATTTTTTTTCTCCCCGAAAGTGAATATATAGAGTTGGAGTTGAGGTCGGAGGAGCTCCAGGGGGCCATGAGGTAGGGGGCGCGCCCAGGGGGCAGGCGCGCCCCCACCCTCGTGGCTAGGGTGTGGGGCCCCTAGTCTTGATCTTTTGCCAGTATTTTTTATTATTTCCAAAAATAGTCTCCGTAAAGTTTCGGGTCATTCCGAGAACTTTTGTTTCTGCACATAGATAACACCATGGCAATTCTGCTGAAAACAACGTCAGTCCGGGTTAGTTTCATTCAAATCATGCAAGTTAGAGTCCAAAACAAGGGCAAAAGTGTTTGGAAAAGTAGATACAACGGAGACGTATCAACTCCCCCAAGCTTAAACCTTTGCTTGTCCTCAAGCAATTCAGTTGATAAACTGAAAGTGATAAAGAAAAACTTTTAGAAACTCTGTTTGCTCTTGTTGTTGTAAATATGTAAAGCCAGCATTCAAGTTTTCAGCAAAGATTATAGACTAACCATATTCACAATAACGCATAGGTATCATGTTTACTCATATCAATGGCATAATCAACTAGCGAGAAATAATAATAAATCTCGGATGACAACACTTTCTCAAAACAATCATAATATGATATAACAAGATGGTATCTCGCTAGCCCTTTTTGAGACCGCAAAACATAAATGCAGAGCACCTTTAAAGATCAAGGTCTGACTAGACATTGTAATTCATGGTAAAAGAGATCCGGTCAAGTCATACTCAATGTAAACTAACAGTAATGAATGCAAATGACAGTGGTTCTCTCCAACTGGTGCTTTTTAATAAGAGGATGATGACTCAACATAAAAGTAAATAGATAGGCCCTTCGCAGAGGGAAGCATGGATTTGTAGAGGTGCCAGAGCCCGGTTTTAAAGTAGAGATAAATAATATTTTGAGCGGTATACTTTCATTGTCAACATAACAACCAAGAGATGGCGATATCTTCCATGCTACACACATTATAGGCGGTTCCCAAACAGAATGGTAAAGTTTATAGTCCCCCTCCACCAACAAGCATCAATCCATGGATTGCTCGAAACAACGAGTGCCTCCAACTAACAACAGTCCCGAGGGAGTTTTCTTTGCCATTATTTTGATTTGATTTGCACAAAGCATGGGACTGGGCATCCCGGTGACCAACCATTTTCTCGTGAGTGAGGAGCGGAGTCCACTCCTCTTTAGAATAACCCGCCTAACATGGAAGATACGGACAACCCTAGTTGATACATGAGCTATTCGAGCATACAAAATAGGATATTTATTTGAAGGTTTAGAGTTTGGCACATACAAATTTACTTGGAACGGCTGGTAGATACCGTATATAGGTAGGTATGGTGGACTCATATGGAACAACTTTGGGGCTTATGGGATTGGATGCACAAGCAGTATTCCCGCTTAGTACAAGTGAAGGCTAGCAAAAGACTGGGAAGCGACCAACTAGAGAGCGACAACAGTCATGAACATGCATTAAAATTAATCAACACCGAATGCAAGCATGAGTAGGATATAATGCACCATGAACATAAATATCGTAGAGGCTATGTTGATTTTGTTTCAACTACATGCGTGAACATGTGCCAAGTCAAGCCACTCGAATCGTTCAAAAGAGCATACCACCCTATCATACCACATCACAACCATTTTAATAGCATGTTGGCATGCAGGGTAAACCATTATAAGCTCCTTGCTAATTAAGCATGGCATAAGAAACTACGATCTCTAATTGTCATGGCATAAGAAACTAGGCTAAATCAGGAACGATGAACTAATCATATTTACAAAAACAAGAGAGGTCGAGTTCATACCATCTTTTCTCATCTCAGTCAGTCCATCATATATCGTCATAATTGTCTTTCACTTGCACGGCCGAACGATGTGGATAATAATAATAGTGCACGTGCATTGGACTAAGCTGGAATCTGCAAGCATTCAATAAACAGGAGAAGACAAGGCAATATGGGCTCTTTTGTCAGATCAACAATAATGCATATAGGAGCCACTTCAACAATTTAATTATGGTCTTCTCCTATCGACCCCCAAAGAAAGGAAAAGAAATAAAACTATTTACATGGGAAAGCTCCCAACAAGCAAAAGAAGAACATGAAATCTTTCTGGGTTTTCTTTTGAATTACTACTACAAGCATAGAAATTAAAACTAGCTAAAAGCTACAACTAATTTTTTTTGGTTTTTCTTAAGGTTTATTAAACACACAAGAAGAAAGCATAAAAAGGAAATAAACTAGCATGGATATTATAATGAAAAAGTATGAGCACCGAAATCTAGCAATGAGTGTGTGAACATGAATGTAATGTCGGTGAGAAATACATACTCCCCCAAGCTTAGGCTTTTGGCCTAAGTTGGTCTAATGCCACGGATGGCCTGGCGGATATCCAAAGTTGTAGTTGGGGTCGTACTGAGATGCAGCAATCATTGCATTGTGGGCTGCATCTTGGAGGCGAGCTATCTCAGCTCTCCTCTTATACTCTTCTGCCTCCTCTCTGGTTATAGAATATCTCCATTTTGCCTCCTCACAAAGGAACTAGTGAGATAGTGGTACTGACGACATTTTTCTTCCTCGAAGCTCACAAGATCAATGTTACGCAAATATGCATTAAATTCTTCCTTGATTCCCGCTCGATCCATAAAGTCCTCTGAAGGCCATTCACAGGGACCCAAGCTTCTCTGGGCCTTCGGGAATTTTTGACTGGAGGTTGGTAAGTAGCCTTGGTAAACGCTCTGTGTTTGTCGGACTGAATTATCCGATTAACTAGGAGATAACCGATGGCAAGGATCATGATGGCAGCGCGGTTTCGTTCATTAGGAAAAACTGTGTGTACACAGCGTACCATGCGTCTCTACATGCACCATACCCTGATATGTGCCGCCACGCTCTGCAGCCCAAAGTAGGAGAGAGGGTCGCAAGTATCAGACTTCGACCTGCTGGCTGGAGTTTCCCCCGTCAGGCACCCATCTGGTTCAAGCCATCATCCAATCTCCACAACTTAATAAATAGTAACGTCTAACTCAGCCAGTTAGTTATATGCGTACACTTGGTGTAGTAGGATCTTTATTTAGTTTGATGCATACACTTGTTCTTTTTTGGTAGCCCTTTTGTAATTATGGTTGATGTTTAGTTTGGAAGAGAGAGCTGCGTCTTCACTCTTATGGCCTGCTTACTGCTTCTGTTGCACCCCCAGCCCTGGTTGTTGCTACTGTTGTTTTCAATGTACAATCAGTAGTATATATCGTCTGTTGGTTGAATAAATGTGTTGTTAGAACGACAAACACAATGTTTTGGAAGTCGCTGCACGGTTCGATCCTTTAGTGCCCCGTACCGTACGTAGCGCATACTATTTTCGTATGGAACACATTTTCCACTTGTGGATAACATGCAGCCCACTGATGAAGGCCCAATAGAGAAGCCCATAATTAACTGGAAGGGAGGCTCTCACATGAATCCGGCCCAGGTACATGCTCATGATCCCCTAAACATAAATAAGTAAAAAAATAATAAATAAAGCTAAACGCTCATGCACTAGTTCTTTAAATTCACGATTTAACAGGAGGATATTATTTCCTATGATAGTGTCGTTACATTCAGTCAATATTATTCTTCGGCAAAGATAGCGACCAGTCTTCTTTCTCCCAGCATTTTCTTCCTGCAACCAGCGGACCCATGCAAATCATAGTCAACATCGTAAATAGATCCCGTCCATTTTTATTTTTCAATAAGAATGTCCAACCCAGCCCAACACATTGGTGACATCACTTTATCCTCCGCCTTGGTGCGCTCGCCGCGGCGCCGCCGTTCGGCCCTGTCAACATATTTTTTTCAAAACGGTCCCTGTTAGCATAGTGAATTGGTTGAGGACTGTAGTTGTGAGTATGATAGTACGGACCCACCAGGTCCACTCCCGAACACAAGCAAGCGCCTCTTTTACTACTCAGATGAACCCCTCATTTTTTTACTCTAATCCATCCTGCTGATATCTGGGACCCACATCATTTTCAACATATAGCCAATTAACGACAGAATTGCACACCTTTGTTTAGTAGTAATTCGGAGGAGCAGGCTATAAACTAGGTTGTGCGGTCTCTGTGGCCCGTCTAACAACATGACTTCTACCTCTTGAGCACTACGTTGGTTTTCCCTTGAAGAGGAAAGGGTGATGCAGCAGAGCAGCGTAAGTATTTCCCTCAGTTTTTTAGAACAAAGGTATCAATCTAGTAGGAGGCCACGCACGAGTCCCTCGCACCTACACAAACAAATAAACTCCTCGCAACCAACGTGATAAAGGGGTTGTCAATCCCTTCCCAGTCACCTACGAGAGTGATATCTGATAGATATGATAAGATAATATTTTTGGTATTTTTATGATAAAGAGAAATAAAGATGCAAGTAAAATAAATGGCAAAGGAAATAACGAAGTATTGGAAGATTAATATGATGGAAAATAGACCCAGGGGCCATAGGTTTCACTAGAGGCTTCTCTCGAGAGCATAAGTATTATGGTGGGTAAAAAAATTACTGTTGAGCAATTGATAGAATTGAGCATAGTTATGAGAATATCTAGGTATGATCATGTATATAGGCATCACGTCCAAGACAAGTAGACCGACTCCTGCCTGCATCTACTACTATTACTCCACACATCGACCGCTATCCAGCATGCATCTAGAGTATTAAGTTCAAGAGAACAGAGTAACTCTTTAAGCAAGATGACATGATGTAGAGGGATAAACTCATGCAATATGATATAAACCCCATCTTGTTATCCTCGATGGCAACAATACAATACGTGCCTTGCTGCCCCTACTGTCACTGGGAAAGGACACCGCAAGATTGAACCCAAAGCTAAGCACTTCTCCCATTGCAAGAAAGATCAATCTAGTAGGCCAAACCAAACTGATAATTCGAAGAGACTTGCAAACATAACCAATCCTACATAAAAGAATTCAGAGAAGATTCAAATATAGTTCATAGATAAACTTGATCATAAACCCACAAATCATCAGTCTCAACAAACACACCGCAAATGAAGATTACATCGAATAGATCTCCACAAGAGAGGGGGAGAACTTTGTATTGAGATCCAAAAAGAGAGAAGAAGCCATCTAGCTAATAACTATGGAAACGTAGGTCTGAAGTAAACTACTCACACTTCATCGGAGAGGCTATGGTGTTGATGTAAAAGCACTCCGTGATTGATACCCCTTCTGGCGGAGCTCTGGAAAAGGCCCCAAGATGGGATCTCGTGGATACAGAAAGTTACGGTGGTGGAATTAGGGTTTTGGCTCCGTATCTGGTAGTTTGGGGGTACGTAGGTATATATAGGAGGAAGGAGTACGTCAGTGGAGCAACATGGGCCCCACGAGGGTGGAGGGCGCGCCGGGGGGGAGCGCGCCCCCCTACCTCGTGCCTTCCTGGTTGATTGCTTGACGTAGGGTCCAAGTTCTCTGGATCATGTTCGTTCCGAAAATCACGTTCCCGAAGGTTTCATTCCGTTTGGACTCCGTTTGATATTCCTTTTCTATGGAACTCTGAAATAGGCAAAAAACAATAATTCTGGGCTGGGCCTCCGGTTAATTGGTTAGTCCCAAAATAATATAAAAGTGTATAATAAAGCCCAATAATGTCTAAAACAGGATATAATATAGCATGGAACGATCAAAAATTATAGATACATTGGAGACGTATCACGCATCCCCAAGCTTAATTCCTGCTCGTCCTCGAGTAGGTAAATGATAAAAACAGAATTTTTGATGTGGAATGCTACTTGGCATAATTTCAATGTAATTCTCTTAATTGTGTTATGAATATTCAGATCCGAAAGATTCAAGACAAAAGTTCAATATTGACATAGAAATAATAATACTTCAAGCATACTAACTAAGCAATTATGTCTCTTCAAAATAACATGGCCAAAGAAAGTTATCCCTACAAAATCATATAGTCTGGCTATGCTCCATCTTCACCACACAAATGTTGGGGAACGTAGTAATTTCAAAAAAAATCCTACGCACACGCAAGATCATGGTGATGCATAGCAACGAGAGGGGAGATAGTTGTCCACGTACCCTTGTAGACCGAAAGCGGAAACATTAGCACAACGCGGTTGATATAGTCGTACGTCTTCACGATCCGACCGATCAAGTACCGAACATACGGCACCTCCGAGTTCAGCACACGTTCAGCCCGATGACGTCCCTCGAACTCCGATCCAGCCAAGTGTTGAGGGAGAGTTTCGTCAGCACGACGGCGTGGTGACGATGTTGATGTTCTACCGACGCAGGGCTTCACCTAAGCACCTCTACAGTATTATCAAGGTGGACTATGGTGGAGGGGGCACCGCACACGGCTAAGAGATCAATGATCATTTTTTGTGTCTATGGGGTGCCCCCTTGCCCCCGTATATAAAGGAGCAAGGGGGGGTGCGGCCGGCCATAGGAGGAGGCGCGCAGGAGGAGTCCGGGAGTAGGACTCCCCTCCTTTTTCCTAGTTGGATTAGGACTTGGGGGGGAAGAGGAGAGAGGGGAAAGGAAAGGGGGGGCCCCCGCTCCTTGTCCAATTCGGACTTGGGGGGGGGAGGGGCGCGCGGCTGCCCCTTGGCCGCCTCTCCTCTTCCTCCACTTGGGCCCATAAGGTCCAATAGCCTCCGGGGGGTTCCGGTAACCCCTCCGGTACTCCGGTAAAATCACTATTTCACCCGGAACACTTCCAATATCCAAACATAGGCTTCCAATATATCAATCTTCATGTCTCCACCATTTAAAGACTCCTCGTCATGTCCGTGATCACATCCGGGACTCCGAACAACCTTAGGTACATCAAAACACATAAACTCATAATAAAACTGTCATCGTAACGTTAAGCGTGCGGACCCTACGGGTTCGAGAACTATGTAGACATGACCGAGACACATCTCCGGTCAATAACCAATAGCGGAACCTGGATTCTCATATTGGCTCCTACATATTCTACGAAGATCCTTATCGGTCATACCGCATAACAACATACGTTGTTCCCTTTGTCATCGTTATGTTTACTTGCCCGAGATTCGATCGTCGGTATCTCAATACCTAGTTCAATCTCGTTACTAGCAAGTCTCATTACTCATTCCGTAATACATCATCCCGCGACTAACTCATTAGTTGCAATGCTTGCAAGGCTTAAGTGATGTGCATTACCGAGAGGGCCCAGAGATACCTCTCCGACAATCGGAGTGACAAATCCTAATCTCGAATACACCAACCCAACAAGTACCTTCGGAGACACCTGTAGAGCACCTTTATAATCACCCAGTTATGTTGTGATGTTTGGTAGCACACAAAGTGTTCCTCTGGTAAACGGGAGTTGCATAATCTCATAGTCATAGGAACATGTATAAGTCATGAATAAAGCAATAGCAACATACTAAACGATCGTGTGCTAAGCTAACGGAATGGGTCATGTCAATCACATCATTCTCCTAATGATGTGACCCTATTAATCAAATGACAACTCATGTCTATGGTTAGGAAACTTAACCATTTTTATCAATGAGCTAGTCAAGTAGAGGCATACTAGTGACACTCTGTTTGTTTATGTATTCACACATGTATTATGTTTTCGGTTAATACAATTCTAGCATGAATAATAAATATTTATCATGATATAAGGAAATAAATAATAACTTTATTATTGCCTCTAGGGCATATTTCCTTTAGTCTCCCACTTGCACTAGAGTCAATAATCTAGATTACACAATAATGATTCTAACACCCATGGAGCCTTGGTGCTGATCATGTTTTGCTCATGGAAGAGGCTTAGTCAGCGGGTCTGCAACATTCAGATCCGTTTGTATCTTGCAAATTTCTATGTCTCCCACCTGGACTAGATCCCGGATGGATTTTAAGCGTCTCTTGATGTGCTTGGTTCTCTTGTGAAATCTGGATTCCTTCGCCAAGGCAATCGCACCAGTATTGTCACAAAAGATTTTCATTGGACCCGATGCACTAGGTATGACACCTAGATCGGATATGAACTCCTTCATCAAGACTCCTTCATTTGCTGCTTCCGAAGCATCTATGTACTTCGCTTCACATGTAGATCCCGCCACGACGCTTTGTTTAGAACTGCACCAACTGACTGCTCCTCCGTTCAATGTAAACACGTATCCGGTTTGTGATTTAGAATCGTCCGGATCAGTGTTAAAGCTTGCATCAACGTAACCATTTACGATGAGCTCTTTGTCACCTCCATAAATGAGAAACACATCCTTAGTCCTTTTCAGGTACTTCAGGATGTTCTTGACCACTGTCCAGTGATCCACTCCAAGATTACTTTGGTACCTCCCTGCTAGACTTATAGCAAGGCACACATCAGGTCTGGTACACAACATTGCATACATGATAGAGCCTATGGCTGAAGCATAGGGAACATCTTTCATTTTCTCTCTATCTTCTGCAGTGGTCGGGCATTGAGTCTTACTCAACTTCACACCTTGTAACACAGGCAAGAACCCTTTGTTTGCTTGATCCATTTTGAACTTCTTCAAAACTTTGTCAAGGTATGTGCTTTGTGAAAGTCCAATTAAGCGTCTTGATCTATATCTATAGATCTTAATGCCCAATATGTAAGCAGCTTCACCGAGGTCTGTCATTGAAAAACTCTTATTCAAGTATCCCTTTATGCTATCTAGAAATTCTATATCATTTCCAATCAACAATATGTCATCCACATATAATATCAGAAATGCTACAGAGCTCCCACTCACTTTCTTGTAAATACAGGCTTCTCCAGAAGTCTGTATAAAACGAAATGCTTTGATCACACTATCAAAGCGTTTATTCCAACCCCGAGAGGCTTGCACCAATCCATAAATGGATTGCTGGAGCTTGCACACTTTGTTAGCTCCCTTTGGATCGACAAAACCTTCCGGTTGCATCATATACAACTCTTCTTCCAGAAATCCATTCAAGAATGCAGTTTTGACATCCATCTACCATATTTCATAATCATAAAACGCGGCAATTGCTAACATGATTTGGACAGACTTAAGCATCGCTACGGGTGAGAAGGTCTGATCATAGTCAATCCCTTGAACTTGTCAAAAACATTTTGCAACAAGTCGAGCTTTGTAGACAGTAACATTACCGTCAGCGTCAGTCTTCTTCTTGAAGATCCATTTATTCTCAATTGCTTGCTGATCATCGGACAAGTCCACCAAAGTCCACACTTTGTTCTCATACATGGATCCCATCTCAGATTTCATGGCTTCAAGCCATTTTGCGGAATCTGGGCTCACCATCGCTTCTTCATAGTTCGTAGGTTCATCATGATCTAGTAGCATGACTTCCAGAACAGGATTACCGTACCACTCTGGTGCGGATCTTACTCTGGTTGATCTACGAGGATCAGTAGTAACTTGGTCTGAAGTTCCATGGTCATCATCATTAACTTCCTCACTAGTTGGTGTATGTGTTACAGAAACCGATTTCTGTGATGTACTACTTTCCAATAAGGGAGCAGGTACAGTTACCTCATCAAGTTATCTTTCCTCCCACTCACTTCTTTCGAGAGAAACTCCTTCTCTAGAAAGGATCCATTCTTAGCAACGAATTTCTTGCCTTCGGATCTGTGATAGAAGGTGTACCCAACAGTCTCCTTTGGGTATCCTATGAAGACACATTTCTCTGATTTGGGTTCGAGCTTATCAGGTTGAAGCTTTTTCACATAAGCATCGCAGCCCCAAACTTTCAGAAACGACAACTTTGGTTTCTTGCCAAACCACAGTTCGTAAGGCGTTGTCTCAACGGATTTCGATGGTGCCCTATTTAACGTGAATGCGGCCGTATCTAAAGCATAACCCCAAAACGATAGCGGTAAATCTATAAGAGACATCATAGATCTCACCATATCTAGTAAAGTACGATTACGATGTTCGGACACACCATTACGCTGTGGTGTTCCGGGTGGCGTGAGTTGCGAAACTATTCCGCATTGTTTCAAATGTAGACCAAACTCGTAACTCAAATATTCTCCTCCACAATCAGATCGTAGAAACTTTATTTTCTTGTTACGATGATTTTCAACTTCACTCTGAAATTCTTTGAACTTTTCAAATGTTTCAGACTTATGCTTCATCAAGTAGATATACCCATATTTGCTTAAATCATCTGTGAAGGTGAGAAAATAACGATATCCACCACGAGCCTCAACATTCATCGGACCACATACATCTGTATGTATGATTTCCAACAAATCTGTTGCTATCTCCCTAGTTCCGGAGAACGGCATTTTAGTCATCTTTCCCATGAGGCACGGTTCGCAAGTACCAAGTGATTCATAATCAAGTGGTTCCAAAAGTCCATCAGTATGGAGTTTCTTCATGCGCTTTATACCGATATGACCTAAATGGCAGTGCCACAAATAAGTTGCACTATCATTATCAACTCTGCATCTTTTGGCTTCAACATTATGAATATGTGTATCACTACTATCGAGATTCATCAAAAATAGACCACTCTTCAAGGGTGCATGACCATAAAAGATATTACTCATATAAATAGAACAATGCAGGATCGAAAGTATGTCTAGAGGGGGGGGTGATTAGACTACTTGACCAAATAAAAATCTAGCCTTTTCCCAATTCTAGTTCTTGGCAGATTTTAGCTATCTTAGTACAAGTCAAGCAATCTCCACACAATTCAAGCAAGCATGCAAAAGAGTATATGAGCAGCGAAAAGTAAAGCATGCAACTTGCAAGAATGTAAAGGGAAGGGTTTGGAGGATTCAAACGCAATTGGAGACACGGATGTTTTTGTCGTGGTTCCGATAGGTGGTGCTATCATACATCCACGTTGATGGAGACTTCAACCCACGGAGGGTAACGGTTGCGCGAGTCCACGGAGGGCTCCACCCATGAAGGGTCCACGAAGAAGCAACCTTGTCTATTCCATCACGGCCGTCGCCCACGAAGGACTTGCCTCACTAGCGGTAGATCTTCACGAAGAAGGTGATCTCCTTGCCCTTACAAACTCCTTGGTTCAACTCCACAATCTTGTCGGAGGCTCCCAAGTGACACCTAGCCAATCTAGGAGACACCACTCTCCAAGAAGTAACACATGGTGTGTTGATGATGAACTCCTTGCTCTTGTGCTTCAAATGATAGTCTCCCCAACACTCAACTCTCTCTCACAGGATTTGGATTTGGTGGAAAGAAGATTTGAGTGGAAAGCAACTTGGGGAAGGCTAGAGATCAAGATTCATATGGTCGGAATGGAATATCTTGACCTCAACACAAGTGTAGGTGGTTCTCTCTCAGAAAATGTGTATTGGAAGTGTACGTATGTTCTGATGGCTCTCTCCACGAATGAAGAGTGGGTGGAGGGGTATATATAGCCTCCACACAAAATCTAACCGTTACACACAATTTTCCAAACTCGGTGGGACCGAATGGTTAAACTCGGTCGGACCGATTCAGCAAACCTAGTGACCGTTAGGATTTTCGGTGGGACTGAGATGCAACTCGTAGGACCGATATGGTTAGGGTTAGGGCATAACGTAATCTCGGTGTGACCGATTACACAAACTCGGTAGGACGGATTTTGGTAATAAGCTAACCAGAGAGTTGGTCAGGTAAACTCGGTGGGACCGATTCGCTCATCTCGGTGAGACCGAAATGTTACATAAGGGAAATAGAGAGTTTACATTGCAATCTCGGTGGGACCGATCGCTCATCTCGGTAAGACCGAAACGTTACGAAGGGAAACAGAGAGATTACAATCCCATCTCGGTGAGACCGAGATCCCTATCGGTGAGACCGATTTGCCTAGGGTTTGTGGCAGTGGCTATGACATTTGAAACTCGGTGGCGCCGGATAGAAAGAATCGGTGGGGCCGAGTTTGACTTTTGGTTTAGGTCATATGTGGATGTGGGAAGGTAGTTGAGGATTTTGGAGCATATCATTAAGCATTTTGAGCAAGCAAGTCATTAAGCAACACCTCATCCCTCCTTGATAGTATTGGCTTTTCCTATAGACTCAATGTGATCTTGGATCACTAAAATATAAAATGTAGAGTCTTGAGCTTCAAGCTTGAGCCAAAATTTTTGTCCTTAGAATTTTGAGGGATCCACTTTCCTCATCCATGCCATGCCATTCATTGAGCTTTTCCTGAAATATTAATCTTGGAATAAATTTTTGCTCAATGAGCTATATGTTGTTAGGAATTACCAAAACCACCCAGGGATAGTTGCACTTTCAATCTCCCCCTTTTTGGTAATTGATGACAACATATAGATCAAAGCTTCGACAAATGATAATAAGAGTGAAAGATATTGTCGCTTTGAGAAGTATGTGAAAAGCAAGAGCTCCCCCTAAATTTGTGCATATCTTAATATTTGCTTTCGACTGCAAATGCACAATGAGTTAGGATCATGGGTTACTCTTCCATGTCACATACATCTTGGTGGAGCGCTCAAAATAATAATGATTGAATACATGCACTCATCACCAAGCAAAGTGAATGATCATATAAGGATAAGTAAGATAATATCATCTAACAAGCATAAGTGTAGCTTATGATCAACCACATGATCATCAATGTCTCACAGATAATAGCATAATATCTCAAGCAATCAAAAGACAAACAAAGTTCAACCAAGAAGACAAGAGAGAACAAAAGCAAACTCTCTCTCTCTCTCTCTCGAAGCCTATGATCTATACATTTTTCTCCCCCTTTGGCAACAAGTTACCAAAAAGTTCATAGAAAATGCATAGCACTAAAACGTCTCTCAGGCTTGGTCTTCAGGTGGTGGTGTCCGGAGAACTCCAAGAACGAAGGCTTCAGTCGAAGTAGATGGAGCTGATGGAGTAGGTGCTGGAGCTGGTGGCACTGAAGCTGTAGCTGGTGCAGATGAAGTGGCTCTGGTGTCTGTTACTGGCACTGCAGTTGATCTCTGAGCTCGAGGCACTCTGGCAAATGCATCAATGGTTGTTTTTCCCTTCCTCTCCTGCATATCATCTTGTAGCTGCTCCACAACTGACTGAATCTCAGTTACTTTGACATCTAAATCATAGAATTTTTGCTCCATGATTCTTTCCAAGCTCTTCTGGTTTTGAGTCAGGGTGGCCAACCCCTTCTCAATCCTCAGAGTTGATGCTAACAAATAACCAAGCTGGTCCTGCTTGCTTTTCAAAAAGTACTCAGATGCCTCCTCTTGAGTTGGCATCTTGGCAGCCTTCTCTTTCTTTGCTTTCTCCTTCTTCTCTTGAGCTTGTACTGATGATGGTTCATTCTCATTCATCACAACTTGATTGTCCTTGAAGTCTGGGTAGATAGGCAAGTGTTCCTTATCCAATAGGTATGTGCCTGTGCCCATCTTTGAGTTTATCAACTCCTGGATTTGTGGGGCATATCCACAACTTCTTTTCTGGTCTGCTGCAGTCCTCTTGATAGTCTCAACTATAAGGCTCATGACCTTGAACTTCTGTGGCACATCAAATATATGTAGCAAGTTAATTGCATGGCCTCTGATCATTCTTTGATCACCAGACTTGGGCAAGAGAGTATGCCTAAGGATCCAATTGGTTGTAGGAAGCCCTGACAGCAAGTGTTTTACTGTCCCAAACTGGTGAGTCTCAAGATCATCTTCAGGAATCTCCTTGTACATGTTTGCCATAGAGTTGTGATCCATCTTCTTCTTGGCATAGACATCCAAGTCATCTTCTTCTTCCTTAGGAGCATTGATCGGATTTTCCCATTCCTCAATAGTTGAGTGGTACCTTGTATGATGAGGACATCAATACCATTGCTACATCCACATCCCCTACTGTTACATATACTGGACCAATTACTAGAGCTCGCGCACGCCAATTAAATTACCAGGTACTTTCGTTTCTTGGTAATGATTCTAATGTTCATGAGAATATGATGCTGCCTAAATTGGATACATTTGTTTTGCTTACAAATGAAGGGCCTAGCTTGGAGAAGGATGAACATTGGAGCAAGAACACGCATGGAGTTGATGGCATGCGCAAGGGGATCAAGAACGGAGGTACAAGTGATGATTTTAGGACTTTGAAGCCACCATAAGGAGTGCATGAAGCCCTGGACGAAATATACAAGATGCCACTTCATAATATTAGTCCATAGGCTATTCTAGGTGCTGCGTCACCTTATTATTGGGCCAGGCCCATGTAATTTCGAAATACTTAAGTATATGCTATTTTTAGAGTCCGTATGTGTGGGGAAACAAGAGTTAGGGTTGGTTTCGGACCCCACCCTCAAGGGCCACGAAATTCCCCCCTCTTCCTCCATATGTACAGCCCTTAGGGCGTCGTTTAGACTTTGGGTTTTGTTTAGATTAAAAGTTCGCCATAGCTGCAACTTCGCGTACTTCGTTTGTGTTCAACGACCAGACCAAGGCGTCACAGAACCCGACCTTGATCAATAAAGCTTTCATCTTATATTCGCAATATCCAGATTGCAATCTCAGTTTCTTGCTTGTTCTTCGTTTGCTTGCAGGAAACAGACCCTTGTGGTCAGGTTGATCGTGCTCCGGCGTGGTCAATAACCCTCAGAAGTTGGTTTAGCAATTGCTAAGGCGCGATGTCTCGCACGTTCATAGTCGGATCGTCAAGGTCTACTCCCACAGAAAACGATAGCCACCATCTCATCGAAACATCGGGACACCTTTGCCTCTATCAAGTGGTATCAGATTTCCAGGTTGCTCGATGAGATTTTACAGTTTTTCGTAGATTAGATCGAGTCTGTTCTTCATACCTACAGTCCACGAAAAAGCCACAAAAAATTAGGGTTAGTTCAGCATATCCGAACCAATCTGAGCCTTTGCATAATCTTTTTAGGGTTTTGCTTTGTTGAATTTGCGGTTGCATCGTCGTGTCAAGTTGCTGGTCTTAGAGTCTAGTCTTTTAGAGTTTCGAGTTCTGGTCATAAGTTGTCACGCCGCCACCGCACCATTATCATCGCCTTGCCATCTACCACCATTGCTTATCCGCCACCGCTCTGAATCCGTATCCATATACCACCACCAATCCGTATCCATATACCACCACCAATCTGTATCCATATACCACCACCGCTACCATATACCACCACCGCTGCCATATACCACAACCATATATCCACCACCAATCCGAGTTCTTCTCATATTAGGTTTGTTCTTGAGATCAATCTAAATTCCGATTCGTGTTTCCTTGCCTGCGTAGGTCTCGGAAAAAAAATTGAAGACCCCCGGGCAGTTTTTAGGCCAAAATTTCGGCGACCAAAAATATTTTTCCCTATCCTATTTTTAGGCTTTTCTGAGTCTTTTGAGCCACGTGCCATCATAGTGATTTTTTGTCGCACTTTTTCATCGTCGCTGCCTTGATTTCCGGAAAAAAAAAGTCAAAAAAAAATTTCGTGCCCATCCTATTAGTTTGACGAGGGAAGAGTTTTGAGACACTCGCCATTATAGTGATTTTTCGCAAAAAAAGAGCGCAAAAAAAGGAGCGCAAAAAAGAGCGAAAAAAAGTTCCAGACTGTGCTTTTCCCTTGTTTACGTGCAGCGCCGTGATTTTGTTAGTGTTCTAGGCTCGCGTCTCTAGCACGGTCTAGCCTAGGACCAGCACAGTACCGTCGTTGAGCGTTTATTCAACTTTGCATCTCTGAATTGATTATTGCTGACCCTTTTTGCTACCATACTATAAGCCTTCCCAGCTCCACATACATCTACGTCGTGCGTTTGACTCTCCCTGGCAATCGCTCTATCCAAGCTTTTGAGAGTTTTGACTACAACGGTTGCCGATCACCGCCTGCTGCTGGGTAAGAACTGGTAAGAATTTGAGATTTGCTTGACGGATTTGTGACACCCGCCACCACCACCACTTGTTAGTAGTCTGTAGGATCATATTCTTGTGTGTTTCTATTGCTGCTAACCATGCCAGGATCACAAGACGACGAGACTGACTGGGAGAACCAGACGAACAAGGAGCTTCATGATAAGTTTCAGCAAATGATGAGTGGACAGGTGCAAGATGTGCTAAACAGATTTGAAGAGGCCATGGAGAAGATAGATGGCATGGAGAATACGTTTGAAACAAAGCTCGATAACAAGTTTGCTGAATTGCTTTCGCGTTTTCCACCACCACCACCGGCTGCTCCTGCCTCACCTCTGCAACAACAGCAACAACACCGACTACCTCCACGTCGGGAAACAGCCCTCCGCCGAGCGAGCCGTGTCCCTCTTCAGCCTGGCCAAACTGCTGGTGCTGCTGTTGATACTTCTGTGGCTCCTACTGCTGATGTGGAGGAGGAGGATTATGTGGGAGATTACGAGGATGAGGTTGATCAAAATCATAACTACATGCCACCACCAGCACAGCAACCACCAGGTCGTCCACATGCAAATAATGGCAATGGTAGGGCTCACCCTCAGGTACGAGATCATGACCATCTCCCTAAACTAAAATTGAATATTCCACCATTTGAGGCTAGATATGTTCCTGATATATATCTTACTTGGGAGTTAGAAACTGAACAACAATTTACATGTTTACAATATCCCGAGGAGAGACGTGTTCCTGCTGCTATTTGTGCATTCACTAGTTTTGCATGTGTTTGGTGGTCTGAGCATTGTAGATTATATCCTATTCCAGCTACTTGAGCTGCTTTGAAAACTTCTATGCGTACTCATTGGGTTCCACCATATTATCAACGTGAATTACTTCAAAAATTGCAGCGCTTAAGACAGGGAAAAAATCTGTAGAAGAATATTATCAGGAATTACAAACTGGCATGATTAGATGTGGTATTGTTGAGGAGAATGATGCTATGCTTGCACGTTTTATGGGTGGATTAAATAGAGAGATTCAGACCATTCTAGAGTATAAGGAGTATACTAATATCACTCATTTATTCGATCTTGCTTGTAAAGCTGAATGTGAAGTGCAGGATCGACAGGCATTGGTGCGGACTGACTTTTCTGCAGGTTGACCTTCATCATGGACACCACGTGCATCATCTACTTCCACATGTTCTGCTACACCGGCACCTCCGTCGGCTGCCACCTCCAACCGTGATACAATAAAGCAGGCACAATCACCACTATCTGCCAAGAGCACACCTTCTGGGCCTGCAAAGAGCTCTTCTTCATCCATGGCATCAACAGGGCAAACACATGATATTATTTGTCGACGTTGCAAGGGTGGAGGTCATTATGCGAGAGAATGCCCATCTAAGCGTGTGATGATTGTTACTGAGGATGGTGGGTATGAGTCCGCTAGTGACTATGATGAGGAGACTTTGGCTCTTATTACACGTGACGAACACGGTGGAGACAATTCTGATCATGAGACGCAATACATGGCTCCTGAATATGCTGACAGGTATGAATGTTTAGTTGCTCAACGTGTTTTGAGTGTGCAGGTTACACAAGCTGAGCAAAATTAGAGGCATAATTTATTCCATACAAAGGGAGTTGTGAAGTAATGTTCTGTTCGCGTGATCATAGATGGAGGGAGTTGCAACAACTTGGCTAGCATGGAGATGGTGGAGAAGCTATCTCTCACCACAAGACCACATCCACATCCTTACAACATCCAATGGTTCAACAACAGCGGCAAGGTTAAGGTAACACGTACTGTTCATGTGCATTTTAGTATCTCTACATATGCTGATTATGTTGATTGTGATGTGGTACCTATGCAAGCATGTAACTTATTACTTGGTAGACCATGGCAATTTGATAAAAATTCTGTACACCATGGTAGAAACAATCAGTATACTCTTGTTCATAACGATAAAAATATTACTTTGCTTCCTATGACTCCTGATTCCATTTTGAAAGATGATATTAATAGAGCTAATAAAGCAAAACAGGAGACAAATAAGAGTGAAAATCAGATTGTGGCAAAAGAATTTGAGCACCAAATGAAGCCTAATAATAAACCATCTACTGTTGTTTCTGAAATTAAATTGAAAAGTGCATGTTTACTTGCCAACAAATCTGATACTGACGAGTTAGATTTTAGCAAATCTGTTTTCTATGCTTTCGTGTGCAAAGAGGCATTATTTTCATTCGAGGACGTGCCCTCCTCTTTGCCCCCTGCTGTCACTAACATTTTGCAGGAGTTCGCTGACGTCTTTCCACAAGACGTGCCACCGGGATTACCACCTATTCGAGGGATTGAGCATCAAATTGACCTTTATTCCCGGTGCTTCGCTACCCAACCGTGCACCATACCATACCAATCCAGAGGAGACGAAGGACATTATGCGTCAAGTACAGGAACTTCTCGACAAAGGTTATATACGCGAATCTCTTAGTCCTTGTGCTGTTCCTATTATACTAGTGCCTAAAAAGGATGGTACATCGCGTATGTGCGTTGATTGTAGAGGCATTAATAATATTACTATTCGTTATCGTCATCCTATTCCTAGGCTTGATGATATGCTTGATGAATTGAGTGGCTCTACAATATTCTCCAAAGTTGATTTGCGTAGTGGATACCATCAAATTCGTATGAAATTGGGAGATGAATGGAAAACAGCATTTAAAACTAAGTTTGGTTTATATGAGTGGTTAGTCATGCCTTTTGGGTTAACTAATGCGCCTAGTACTTTTATGAGACTAATGAACAAAGTTTTACGTGCTTTCATTGGACGATTTGTGGTAGTCTATTTTGATGATATACTGATTTATAGCAAATCTTTGGAAGCACATTTGGAACATTTACGTGCTATTTTTATCGCTCTACGTAATGCACGTTTGTTTGGTAACCTTGGGAAGTGCACCTTTTGCACCGACCGAGTATCTTTTCTTGGCTATGTTGTTACTCCACAGGGAATTGAAGTTGATAAAGCCAAGATTGAAGCTATTGAGAGTTGGCCGCAGCCCAAAACGGTCACACAAGTGAGGAGTTTCCTTGGCCTCACTGGTTTCTATAGGCGTTTTGTGAGAGATTTCAGCACCATTGCTGCACCTCTCAACGAGCTTAGAAAGAAGGATGTGCCTTTTGTTTGGGGTACCGCACAGGAAGAAGCCTTCACGATATTGAAAGATAAGTTGACACATGCTCTTTTACTCCAACTTCTTGATTTTAATAAGACTTTTGAGCTTGAATGTGATGCTAGTGGAATTGGATTAGGAGGTGTGTTATTACAAGATGGCAAACCTGTTGCATACTTTTTTGAAAAATTGAGTGGGCCTAGTCTGAACTATTCTACTTATGATAAAGAATTATATGCTCTTGTTCAGACTTTAGAAACATGGCAACATTATTTATGGCCCAAAGAATTTGTTATACATTCTGATCATGAATCTTGAAACACATTAAAAGTCAAGCAAAACTGAACCGTAGACATGCTAAATGGGTTGAATTCATTGAGACTTTCCCTTATGTCATTAAACACAAGAAGGGTAAAGAAAATGTTATTGCTGATGCATTGTCTCGTCGTTATACTATGCTTTCACAACTTGGCTTTAAAATATTTGGTTTGGAGACCATCAAAGATCAATATTTGCATGATGGTGAATTTAAAGATGTATTGCAGAATTGTAAAGAAGGTAGAACATGGAACAAGTTCGTTGTTAATGATGGATTTGTGTTTCGTTCTAACAAGCTATGCATTCCAGCTAGCTCCGTTCGTCTTTGGTTGTTGCAGGAGGCGCATGGAGGAGGATTAATGAGACACTTTGGTGTGAAGAACACGAAGGATATACTTGCTACACATTTCTTTTGGCCAAAGATGAGACGGGATGTTGAGCGTTTTGTTGCTCGCTGCACTACATGTCAAAAAGCTAAGTCATGACTCAATCCTCATGGTTTATATATGCCTTTGCCTGTACCTAGTGTTCCTTGGGTGGATATATCTATGGACTTTGTTTTAGGTTTACCTCGAACAAAGAAGGGGAGGGATAGCATATTTGTTGTCGTGGATAGATTCTCGAAAATGGCACACTTTATACCATGTCATAAAAGCGATGATGTTGTTAATGTTGCTGATTTGTTCTTTCGTGAAATTATTCGCTTGCATGGTGTGCCAAATAGTATTGTTTCATATCATGATACTAAATTTCTTAGCCACTTTTGGAGATGTTTATGGGCTAAGTTGGGGACTAAACTGCTTTTTAGTACTACTTGTCACCCCCAAATTGATGGACAAACTGAAGTAGTCAACAGAACATTGTCTACTCTGCTTAGGGCTGTTTTGAAGCATAATAAGAAAATGTGGGAAGAATGCTTGCCTCATATTGAATTTTCTTATAATCGTTCATTGCATTCTACTACTAAGATGTGCCCTTTTGAAATTGTGTATGGTTTCCTACCTCGTGCACCTATTGATTTGTTGCCTCTTCCATCTTCGGAGAAGGTTAATTTTGATACAAAAGAACGTGCTGAATTGATTTTAAAAATGCATGAGTTAACTAAGGAAAACATTGAGCGTATGAACATTGCTGATGGTCCTTTTAAGGTGTTGTAGAAAATAAATGATAATGCATATAAACTTGAGCTACCTGCAGATTTTGGGGTTAGTCCCACTTTTAACATTGCAGATTTGAAGCCTTATTTGGGTGAGGAAGATGAGCTTCCGTCGAGGATGACTTCATTTCAAGAAGGGGAGGATGATGAGGACATCAATACCATTGTTACATCCACATCCCCTACTGTTACATATACTGGACCAATTACTAGAGCTCGCGCACGCCAATTAAATTACCAGGTACTTTTGTTTCTTGGTAATGATTTTAATGTTCATGAGAATATGATGCTGCCTAAATTGGATACATTTGTTTTGCTTACAAATGAAGGGCCTAGCTTGGAGAAGGATGAACATTGGAGCAAGAACACGCATGGAGTTGATGGCATGCGCAAGGGGATCAAGAACGGAGTTGCAAGTGATGATTTCAGGACTTTGAAGCCACCATAAGGAGTGCATGAAGCCTTGGACGAAATATACAAGATGCCACTTCATAATATTCGTCCATAGGCTATTCTAGGTGCTGCGTCACCTTATTATTGGGCCAGGCCCATGTAATTTCGAAATACTTAAGTATAGGCTATTTTTAGAGTCCGTATGTCTGGGGAAACAAGAGTTAGGGTTGGTTTCGGACCCCACCCTCAAGGGCCACGAAATTCCCCCCTCTTCCTCCATATATACAGCCCTTAGGGCGTCGTTTAGACTTTGGGTTTTTTTTAGATTAAAAGTTTGCCATAGCTGCAACTTCGCGTACTTCGTTTGTGTTCAACGACCAGACCAAGGCGTCACAGAACCCCACCTTGATCAATAAAGCTTTCATCTTATATTCGCAATATCCAGATTGCAATCTCAGTTTCTTGCTTGTTCTTCGTTTGCTTGCAGGAAACAGACCCTCGTGGTCAGGTTGATCGTGCTCCGGCGTGGTCAATAACCCTCAGAAGTTGGTTTAGCGATTGCTAAGGCGCGACGTCTCGCGCGTTCGTAGTCGGATCGTCAAGGTCGACTCCCACAGAAAACGATAGCCACCATCTCATCGAAACATCGGGACACCTTTGCCTCTATCATTGTACCTTCAGACATCCATACTATCCTGCCATCTGGATAGAAGTGTGATGTGGAGTAGAATTGCAGTATGAGCTCTTCATTCCACTTTGTGAGCTTCTGCCCAACAAAGTCTGCAACTCCACAAGCACTGAAGCTATCAAACACACCAGGATAGTGTTCCTCATTTTCCTTGATATACTTCCAATCGACCCACCTCATTTCACACACTATAGGCTTCTTGTCCAGCAGCACTGTCTCATAGAAATCTTGTTGTTCCTTTGTGTGGAACCTGCAATCAACAGCAGTTCTTCTCCTGGTAGCATATGGATCTGTCTCTCTCCATAGCCTCAACCCCGAGTCTCTCCTGATCTTCATGTTCTTAGCCACAGGATGAGCATCATTGTGGTCTGGAATCTTGGGTTTGAGCTTCCTCGGGACTTGTCCTTCATCATCTTCATCAGCAGCAACTTCAGGCACTGGGGCCTTGTTCTTCTCAGCAGTTGGTATACTCCTAGTATTCCTCTTAGGTGCACTCTTGGGCTTGGAGGCTGCTTTGGGTGCTTCTTTGGGCTTTGATGAAGCAGCCCCTGACTTTATAGCATCACCCATCAGCTTTTGTGCCTTGGGTGCCGGTGCAGCAACCTCTTCTTCTTCTTCTTCCATCATGGAAGCCTTTCCAATCACTCTGGCCATGGTCTTCTTGACCCTTTCCTTCCTTTTCTTCCCTTCTGCAGCAGCCTCTTTGGGTTCAGATCCCAAAGGGACTTGAGTAGATGCTCTGGCCTTAGACATTGGAATTTTCTTTGCAGGAACTTTTTGCTTCATGCCTGGCTTGGTGCCAGCAGCAGTGCTATATTCCTTCTTAACCACTTTATTCTTGGAAGTGGCCTCATCCTCAACTGCCACATAGTCTTCATCCTCAGACTCTGAAGTTTTCTTCTTCCTTGTTCTGGTGGCAGCTTTGGGCAAGTTGCTGGGAGTGCTCCTGCTACCATCATCTGAACTGCTAGAGGGACTAGTGCCCTCACTCAGACGAACCTGCTCCTCTGACCTGTTCTGGCTGTCACTCTGATCAGACATATTGCAAAAACTAACAGCAGACCCTGTGAATAGATATAGATGAGGTAGAGTGGATGAGCATCATAAAATTAAGAGGTTTTTGCAGAAGAATGAGTCAAAAACTTAGTTTTAGTTTTCCACGGATAGCATTTCGGATCAACCGGTTTGTAAACTCGGTGATACCGAAGCAGCTGTTGGAACCTAAACTAGTGAACTCGGTCAGACCGAGTCACAGTTCGGTGGCACCGAGACTGCTAGGGTTTCACAAAGTCCTGAACTCGGTCACACCTATTTGCAATTCTTGGTCAGACCGAAAATTACATGTGCAATGGCCTGAGCCGAATCGGTGGTACCGAGTTCCACAACTCGGATGGTCCGAGATGGTTTCGGCGGAAACCTAACCCTAAATTTTCAATTCAACTCTAATCTACGGAGTGTTTTGACTGGATAGAAGCGTTTCAATCGTGGTAAGAATCATAGTGAACACAATGTGCTAGGAATCGGACGGGGATAGCACTATGATCGAGTCCATACCCTAGTTTGGCGATGAACTCGCTACGGCGGCAACGGCGGGGAAGAATTCCGTTGACGGCGGCGGAGACCAGCGACAGGAGGCAGCTGGCGACGAGGAAGACGATCTGGAGACCCTAGAGGCAGAGCGAGCTATGCGCGGGCGAAGGGGTTTCGGAGAAATTTCCAAAATTTTGCCCGTGAGTATATATAGCCCGACCCTGTCGGTGTGACCGAGTGGAACAACTCGGTGGCACCGAGATTCATAACTGCAAGCAGTTACTGAAACTCGGTGTGACCGAAAGGTTCAAATCGGTTGCACCGAGATTGAAAACCTATATCGACTTAGTGATCTCGGTATGACCGAAATGGAGGAATCGGTCAGACCGAAACGCACAAAGAAGTTTTGGAAGTTTAAGTCTATGATGAATCGGGGACTCCGAGTGCTCCTCACACAGAGTGGTTCGAATCTGACTTGATTAAATTTTGTGATGTAGCATGAATAGAGTTTGAGACGAGAAAATCATAGATAGCTAGAGAGGGTTCTTAGGCATTCTTGCCCATCCACTTGGTAAAAGAAAATAAAACCAATCAATCAAAACAACAAGTGGATGTCCTCGAATGAGTAAAATATGCAATCAACATGCTCACACAATAAAATGGCAATTGAAATATTTGGCAAAGCATGCACAACCAATTCTAGCATCTATCAAACAATTTGCGATGACTAGGTCATCTATATATGAGTATATTGACTTAGGAGTCAAATGAGAACATTTGATCATAGGTCATACTCATCGTTTAAGCACAAGTGGGGTTACCACTTTTACATAAAGCATTGTTGTGTTCACACCATTAGAGTTGCTTTAGCTCAATTCTTAGAGTAAAGCTCCCCCTAGATGTGAGATCCCCCCCTAAGAGGGATGAACTAACCTTGGGTTTTGTCGATGATGACTTCATGTAGATGTTGAAGATGTGGATGCTCAATGTTGATGTAGATCATTTGGAGCTATCCATTGGAGTGAGTTGCACTTTCAATACCTACATGGGTTAGTCCCACAAGGAACAAACAAGGATATCCATGGACATAGAGTGATGCACACACAAGATGATGTCTATGAAAGATTTTAGGTTACCTTGTCCCTTGTCTTACCAACAAGAGGGTTTGTGACTCCTTGAACTAGTGCAAGATGTGGAAGTTGATTGCACTTGTTCTTGCCAAGATGATAAGAGTGAAGTATGTTGGCGGAGTCACCCTCAAGAACTCTCTAGTTCTTCTTCGGGATCCACACCATCTTGATGGGAATCCTCGGTGTTGTAGTTGTACTTGATGAAGTGGAACTTGAAGTAGTCTTGGGAACCCACTTGACCAAGGCCTTAGGAGCTTCTTCAAATGCATCAATTTCCTCTTGAAGCTTGTCCTTGCCTTTTTGCTTGTGGTCTTCTGGTGGAAGATCATCTTGAGCTTGTGTCCCTTTGAAAGAAGTAGGATCATACTTCTCTTGTTGAGGAACAAACTTCGTCTTGGGGTATTGATCTTCTTCCCACTCAACTCCATTGGCATTGAACTTTCGTTCAAAACCAACACCTTGATTCTTCCGGTGCCTTCCTTGCTTGCGTACAATTTCCTCGAATTGCTTACTTTCGGCAAGGCTCTTGTAAACACCTTTCTCTATAATTCCCTTCAATAAGATATTTTCTTGCTCAAGTGTAACTTGGCTAAGAGAATCATTAGTGGAATCAAGAGAACTACTAGAAGCAACAATATTGGATTTAGCATGATTATTGTTACTACTAGATGAAGAATCTTTCTTGTTCTTGTTACTAGACTTGACTTGAGGCATGTAAGTGGATAAGAGTAAACGCTTGGCAATGTAAGAAGAACTTTTCTTACGAATATCATCATTGATTGCTTTTAAGAACTCATGCTCTTGCTCAAGGTTGAGCTTTTCAAAGCGTAATTTCTCATGAGTCCTTAAAAGTTCTTGATGATCTCCTAAGATAGTTTCATGAGCTAACTTAAGAGTGTTTAGTTCTTTAGTTAGAGACTCAATCTTCTCCTTATCATTGTCATTCGTTTTATCTTGATTAGCATGATTAATTTACGTTTCATCATAGTATTCATCACTAGAGTTGTCAACAAGTAAATCATCATCACCTAACAAGTCACCTTCATGACTATTGAAATCAACATACTCGGGGTGTGATACCTTTGGGCCTTTAGCCATGAAGCATGTTCCAACTCCTTCATTTGGTGAGTCAAATATGTCGTAGGAGTTGGTTGTCACAAGTGCTAGACCGGCAACACCTTCATCTTGAGTATATTCAGAGTTGGAGTGATAGCTTCTCTCGGAGTGGTTGTCAGAGTCGGAGCCGGATACCCATTCACCAACATGAGCTTGATGTCTTCGTTTTGTGTAGCTCCTTGATGACTTGTCCTTTCTTTCTGAATCCTTGCTTCTCCGTGAGGGTCTTCGTTCATAATGATCATCTCTACTCCTTCTTTCTCTAGATGGTGATTCTTCTCTTCTACTTCTTCTCTTGGGAGAATCTTCTCTTCTCTTGTAGGGGGCGTACACTCATTGGAATAGTATCCTGGCCTTCCACAATTGTAGCAGTTTCGCTCTCGACTAGAAGATCTTTTGTCATTGTAGGACCTTGACTTGGAGCTTCTCTCTTTGCTTCTACTCTTGTAGAACTTGTTGAAGTTCTTCACCATTAAGCTCAATTCTTCATTGAAGGTTTGTTTCTCACTCGATGATGTGGGGGCTTCACATGAGGCTTTGTAAGCACCACTTGATTTGTTGTGAAGTTCCTCTTTATCCTTGAGTGACATCTCATGAGCAACAATTCTTCCGATGACTTCCGTTGGCTTGAGATCTTTGTAATTGGGCATCATTTGGATCAATGTGCACACGGTATCATATTTTCCATCCAAGGCTCTTAGGATCTTCTTGATGATGAATCTATCGGTCATCTCTTCACTCCCTAAGCCGGCAATATCATTTGTGATAAGAGCAAGCCTAGAGTACATTTCAGCAACACCTTCACCATCCTTCATTTTGAACTTGTCAAGTTGACTTTGAAGCACATCCAATTTGGATTCCTTGACGGACTCGGTACCTTCGTGCATATCAATCAAAGTATCCCAAATTTCCTTTGCATTCTCAAGACGGCTGATTTTGTTGAATTCTTCGGGGCACAATCCGTTGAAGAGGATATCACAAGCTTGAGCGTTGTATTGCAGCATTTTCAACTCTTCCGCGGTGGCTTCACGTTTCGGTTCTTTCCCGTCAAAGAATTCACCTTGCAAGCCAATACACACAATAGCCCAAACGATGGGGTTATGTCCAAGAATATGCATTTTCATCTTATGCTTCCAACTAGCAAAATTAGTGCCATCAAAGTAAGGACCTCTACGGTGATAATTTCCCTCGCTAGACGCCATACTCTCCTAGGTTGTGAAACCAAGGCTATGACCGCCAAAAGCTATGGAAATCAAAGCAAATGGAGACCAAAGCTTTGATACCACTTGTAGGATCGAAAGTATGTCTAGAGGGGGGGTGATTAGACTACTTGACCAAATAAAAATCTAGCCTTTTCCCAATTTTAGTTCTTGGCAGATTTTAGCTATCTTAGTACAAGTCAAGCAATCTCCACACAATTCAAGAAAGCATGCAAAAGAGTATATGAGCAGCGGAAAGTAAAGCATGCAACTTGCAAGAATGTAAAGGGAAGTGTTTGGAGGATTCAAACGCAATTGGAGACACGGATGTTTTTGTCGTGGTTCTGATAGGTGGTGCTATCGTACATCCACGTTGATGGAGACTTCAACCCACGGAGGGTAACGGTTGCGCGAGTCCACAGAGGGCTCCACCCACGAAGGGTCCACGAAGAAGCAACCTTGTCTATTCCATCACGGCCGTCGCCCATGAAGGACTTGCCTCACTAGCGGTAGATCTTCACAAAGTAGGCGATCTCCTTGCCCTTACAAACTCCTTGGTTTAACTCCACAATCTTGTCGGAGGCTCCCAAGTGACACCTAGCCAATCTAGGAGACTCCAGTCTCCAAGAAGTAACAAATGGTGTGTTGATGATGAACTCATTACTCTTGTGCTTCAAATGATAGTCTCCCAACACTCAACTCTCTCTCACGGGATTTGGATTTGGTGGAAAGAAGATTTGAGTGGAAAGCAACTTGGGGAAGGCTAGAGATCAAGATTCATATGGTTGGAATGGAATATCTTGACCTCAACACAAGTGTAGGTGGTTCTCTCTCAGAAAATGTGTATTGGAAGTGTAGGTATGTTCTGATGGCTCTCTCCACGAATGAAGAGTGGGTGGAGGGGTATATATAGCCTCCACACAAAATCTAACCGTTACACACAATTTGCCAAACTCGGTGGGACCGAATGGTTAAACTCGGTCGGACCGATTCAGCAAACCTAGTGACCGTTAGGATTTTTGCTGGGACTGAGATGCAACTCGGTAGGACCGATATGGTTAGGGTTAGGGCATAACGTAATCTCGGTGTGACCGATTACACAAACTCGGTAGGACGGATTTTGGTAATAAGCTAACCAGAGAGTTGGTCAGGCAAACTCGGTGGGACCGATTTGCTCATCTCAGTGAGACCGAAATGTTACAAAAGGGAAATGGAGAGTTTACATTGCAATCTCGGTGGGACCGATCGCTCATCTCGGTAAGACCGAAACGTTACGAAGGGAAACAGAGAGATTACAGTCCCATCTCGGTGAGACCGAGATCCCTATCGGTGAGACCGATTTGCCTAGGGTTTGTGTCAGTGGCTATGACATTTGAAACTCGGTGGTGCCGGATAGAAAGAATCGGTGGGGCCGAGTTTGACTTTTGGTTTAGGTCATATGTGGATATGGGAAGGTAGTTGAGGATTTTGGAGCATATCATTAAGCATTTTGAGCAAGCAAGCCATTAAGCAACACCTCATCCCTCCTTGATAGTATTGGCTTTTCCTATAGACTCAATGTGATCTTGGATCACTAAAATATAAAATGTAGAGTCTTGAGCTTCAAGCTTGAACCAAACTTTTTGTCCTTAGAATTTTGAGGGATCCACTTTCCTCATCCATGCCATGCCATTCATTGAGCTTTTCCTGAAATATTAATCTTGGAATAATGTTAGCTCAATGAGCTATATGTTGTTAGGAATTACCAAAACCACCCAGGGATAGTTGCACTTTCAAACAACCATTATTCTTTGATTTAAATGAATAACCGTCTCGCATCAAACAAGATCCAGATATAATATTCATGCTCAATGATGGCACCAAATAACAATTATTTTGGTCTAATACTAATCCCGAAGGTAGATGTAGAGGTAGCGTGCCGACCGCGATCAGATCGACTTTGGAACCATTTCCCACGCGCATCGTCACCTCGTCCTTTGCCAGTGTTCGCTTAATCCGTAGTCCCTGTTTCGAGTTGCAAATATTAGCAACAGAACCAGTATCAAATACCCAGGTGCTACTGCGAGCTCTAGTAAGGTACACATCAACAACATGTATATCACATATACCTTTGTTCACCTTCCCATCCTTCTTATCCACCAAATACTTGGGGCAGTTCCGCTTCCAGTGACCAGTCTGCTTGCGGTAGAAGCACTCAATTTTAGGCTTAGGTCCAGACTTGGGTTTCTTCTCATGAGCAACAACTTGCTTGCTGTTCTTCTTGAAGTGCCCCTTCTTCTTCCCTTTACCCTTTTTCTTGAAACTAGTGGTCTTGTTGACCAACAACACTTGATGCTCCTTCTTGATTTCTACCTCCGCAGCTTTTAGCATTGCGAAGAGCTCGGGAATTGTCTTATTCATCCCTTGCATATTATAGTTCATCACGAAGCTCTTGTAGCTTGGTGGCAGTGATTGAAGAACTCTGTTAATGACACTATCAACCGGAAGATTAACTCCCAGCTGAGTCAAGTGATTATGGTACCCAGACATTCTGAGTATGTGTTCACTGACAGAACTATTCTCCTCCATCTTGGAGCTATAGAACTTATTGGAGACTTCATATCTCTCAATCCGGGAATTTGCTTGAAATATTAACTTCAACTCCTGGAACATCCCATATGCTCCATGACGTTCAAAACATCGTTGAAGTCCCGGTTCTAAGCCGTAAAGCATGGCACACTGAACTATCGAGTAGTCATCAGCTTTGCTCTGCCAGACGTTCTTAACGTCATCAGTTGCATCAGCAGCAGGCCTGGCACTCAGCGGTGCTTCCAGGATGTAATTCTTTTGTGCAACAATAAGGATAACCCTCAAGTCATGGACCCAGTCCCTGTAATTGCTACCATCATCTTTCAACTTTGCTTTCTCAAGGAACGCATTAAAATTCAATGGAACAACAGCACGGGCCATCTATCTACAATCAAACATAGACAAGCAAGATACTATCAGGTACTAAGTTCATGATAAATTTAAGTTCAATTAATCATATTACTTAAGAACTCCCACTTAGAAAGACATCCCTCTAATCCTCTAAGTGATCACGTGATCCAAATCAACTAAACCATAACCGATCATCGCGTGAAATGAAGTAGCTTTCAATGGTGAACATCACTATGTTGATCATATCTACTATATGATTCACGCTCGATCTTTCGGTCTCAGTGTTCCGAGGCCATATCTGCATATGCTAGGCTCGTCAACTTTAACCTGAGTATTCTGCGTGTGCAAAACTGGCTTGCACCCGTTGTAGATGGACGTAGAGCTTATCACACCCGATCATCACGTGGTGTCTGGGCATGACGAACTTTGGCAACGGTGCATACTCAGGGAGAACACTTTTATCTTGAAATTTAGTGAGAGATCATCTTATAATGCTACCGTCAACCAAAGCAAGATAAGATGCATAAAAGATAAACATCACATGCAATCAATATAAGTGATATGATATGGCCATCATCATCTTGTGCTTGTGATCTCCATCTCCGAAGCACCGTCATGATCACCATCGTCACCGGCGTGACACCTTGACCTCCATCGTAGCATCGTTGTCGTCTCACCAATCTTATGCTTCCACGACTATCGCTACCGCTTAGTGATAAAGTAAAGCATTACAGGGCGATTGCATTGCATACAATAAAGCAACAACCATATGGCTCTTGCCAGTTGCCGGTAACTCGGTTACAAAACATGATCATCTCATACAATAAAATTTAGCATCATGTCTTGACCATATCACATCATAACATGCCCTGCAAAAACAAGTTAGACGTCCTCTACTTTGTTGTTGCAAGTTTTACGTGGCTGCTACGGGCTTTAGCAAGAACCGTTCTTACCTACGCATCAAAAACCATAACTATAGTTTGTCAAGTTGGTGTTGTTTTAACCTTCACAAGGAACGGGCGTAGCCACACTTTGTTCAACTAAAATTGGAGAAACTAACACCCGCCAGCCACCTGTGTGCAAAGCACGTCGGTAGAACCAGTCTCGCGTAAGCGTACGCGTAATGTCGGTCCGAGCCGCTTCATCCAACAATACCGCCAAACCAAAGTATGACATGCTGGTAAGCAGTATGACTTATATCGCCCACAACTCACTTGTGTTCTACTCGTGCATATAACATCAACGCATAAAACCTGGCTCGGATGCCACTATTGGGGAACGTAGTAATTTCAAAAAAATTCCTACGCACACGCAAGATCATGGTGATGCATAGCAACGAGAGGGAGAGTGTTGTCCATGTACCCTCGTAGACCGAAAGCGGAAGCGCTAGCACAACGCGGTTGATGTAATTGTACGTCTTCACGATCCGACCGATCAAGTACCGAATGTACGGCACCTCCGAGTTCAGCACACATTCAGCCCGATGACGTCCCTCGAACTCCGATCCAGCCAAGTGTTGAGGGAGAGTTTCGTCAGCACGACGGCGTGGTGACGATGTTGATGTTCTACCGACGCAGGGCTTCACCTAAGCACATCTACAGTATTATCGAGGTGGACTATGGTGGAGGGGGCACCGGACACGGCTAAGAGATCAATGATCTTTTTTTGTGTCTATGGGGTGCCCCCTTTCCCCCGTATATAAAGGAGCAAGGGGGGTGCGGCCGGCCATAGGAGGAGGCGCGCAGGAGGAGTCCTACTCTCACCAGGAGTAGGACTCCCCTCCTTTTTCCTAGTTGGATTAGGACTTGGGGGGAAGAGGAGAGAGGGGAAAGGAAAGGGGAGGCGCTGCCCCCCCCCCTTGTCCAATTTGGACTTGGGGGGGAGAGGCACGCGGCTGCCCCTTGGCCGCCTCTCCTCTTCCTCCACTTGGGCCCATAAGGCCCAATAGCCTCCGGGGGGTTCCGGTAACCCCTCCGGTACTCCGGTAAAATCACTATTTCACCCGGAACACTTCCGATATCCAAACATAGGCTTCCAATATATCAATCTTCATGTCTCGACCATTTAGAGACTCCTCGTCATGTCTGTGATCACATCCGGGACTTCGAACAACCTTTGGTACATCAAAACACATAAACTCATAATAAAACTATCATCGTAACATTAAGCGTGCGGACCCTACGGGTTCGAGAACTATGTAGACATGACCGAGACACGTCTCTGGTCAATAACCAATAGCGGAACCTGGATGCTCATATTGGCTCCTACATATTCTACGAAGATCTTTATTGGTCAGACCGCATAACAACATACATTGTTCCCTTTGTCATCGGTATGTTTACTTGCCCGAGATTCGATCGTCGGTATCTCAATACCTAGTTCAATCTCGTTACTAGCAAGTCTCTTTATTCGTTTCGTAATACATCATCCCATGACTAACTCATTAGTTGCAATGCTTGCAAGGCTTAAGTGATGTGCATTACCGAGAGGGCCCAGAGATACCTCTCCGACAATCGGAGTGACAAATCCTAATCTCAAAATACGCCAACCCAACAAGTACCTTCGGAGACACCTGTAGAGCACCTTTATAATCACCCAGTTATGTTGTGACGTTTGGTAGCACACAAAGTGTTCCTCCGGTAAATGGGAGTTGCATAATCTCATAGTCATAGGAACATGTATAAGTCATGAACAAAGCAATAGCAACATACTAAACTATCGTGTGCTAAGTGAATGGAATGGGTCATGTCAATCACATCATTCTCCTAATGATGTGATCCCGTTAATCAAATGACAACTCATGTCTATGGTTAGGAAACTTAACCATCTTTGATCAACGAGCTAGTCAAGTAGAGGCATACTAGTGACACTCTGTTTGTTTATGTATTCACACATGTATTATGTTTCCAGTTAATACAATTCTAGCATGAATAATGAACATTTATCATGATATAAGAAAATAAATAATAACTTTATTATTGCCTCTAGGGCATATTTCCTTCAACAAATTATTCAAATCATGCACAACCCCGATTTCAAGCCAAGCAATTGTTTCATACTTTTGGTGTTCTCAAAAATTTTCAATCTTCACGCAATACATGAGAGTGAGCCATGGACATAGCACTATAGGTGGAATAGAATGGTGGTTGTGGAGAAGACAAAAAGGGAGAAGATAGTCTCACATCAACTAGGCGTATCAATGGGCTATGGAGATGCCCATCAATAGATATCAATGTGAGGGAGTAGGGATTGCCATGCAACGGATGCACTAGAGCATAAGTATATGAAAGCTCAACAAAAAGAACTAAGTGGGTGTTGTCGGTGTCAAAACCGGCGGATCTCGGGTAGGGGGTCCCGAACTGTGCGTCTAAGGCGGATGGTAACAGGAGGCAGGGAACACGATGTTTTACCCAGGTTCGGGCCCTCTTGATGGAGGTAAAACCCTACGTCCTTCTTGATTTATTCTTGATGATATGGGTATTACAAGAGTTGATCTACCACGAGATCGGAGAGGCTAAACCCTAGAAGCTAGCCTATGGTATGATTGTATGTTGTCCTACGGACTAAACCCTCCGATTTATATAGACACCGAAAAGGGCTAGGGTTACACAAGGTCGGTTACAAAGGAGGAGATATCCATATCCGTACTGCCTAGCTTGTCTTCCACGCCAAGTAGAGTCCCATCGGGACACAAGACGAAGTCTTCAATCTTGTATCTTCAAAGTCTAATAGTCCGGCCAAAGGATATAGTCTGGCTGTCCGGAGACCCCCTAATCCAGGACTCCCTCAGTAGCCCCTGAACCAGGCTTCAATGACGATGAGTCCGGCGCGCAGTATTGTCTTTGGCATTGCAAGGCGGGTTCCTCCTCCGAATACACCTCGAAAGAATTTGAATACAAGGATAGTGTCCGACCCTGCAAAATAAGTTCCACATACCACCGTAGAGAGAATAATATTTCCACAAATCTAATCTGCTGACTTGTTTTGGCAACATGACATTAAACCATGGCCCGGTGATTACTCGAACCGTTTCCTTTAACTAGCTCCGCACATAACGCGAGGCAGTTTTTTGACACGTCTTGTCAAAGCAGAGATCATGTCCCCCTTATTACGGGATTCTCATCAATACGGGCGTGGGTAATCCAACCGCGCCATCGATTACGGCGCTTGGGGGATAAGCGAGTTTTACCAGGCTTAGTGGGGGCGCATAGTTTCGGCCGCCCATATAAAGGGACAAGGATTCACCTTTTCATCCATGCCTTCTTCCTCCTTTGCCCATCCATTTTCGCACACTCGAGCTCTAGCGCCCAAGTACGCATTCCCCACCTCAACCTTCTCCAACCATGTCCGGAGCGGGAGGCAGGTGGATGGTCTCCTCCTTCATGGAGGGACACATCAAGAAGCTGAGGAGAGCTGGATACCTGCCCGACGACATCGCGCACCGGCTCCCAGATGAGGGGCAGCTCATCCCCACCCCCAGGCCCCACGAGAGGGTAGTGTTCCTTACCCATTTCCTCCGCGGACTGGGATTCCCTCTCCACCCATTCGTCTGGGGGCTCATGTTCTACTACGGCCTGGATTTCCACGATCTGGCCCCAAACTTCATCCTCAATATCTCGGCGTTTATCGTCGTGTGCGAGGCCTTCCTCCGCATCAAGCCCCACTTCGGCTTATGGCTGAAGACCTTCAATGTCAAGCCGAAGGTAGTGAGCGGCCGCCAGGCAGAGTGTGGAGGCGCCATGGTGGGCAAGATGCCCAACGTCGCATGGCTCGAGGGCTCCTTCGTGGAGACCATAAAGGGGTGGCAATCGGGGTGGTTCTACATCACCGAGCCGCGTGACCCTGCATGGGCAGCGGCCCCCGAGTTCCGATCTGGCATCCCCACACGGCTCACCTCCTAGCAAGAGAAGGGTCTGTCCTGGGGTAGTTTGGGAGAGCTGACCGGACTCCAAACATGTATCCAACACATGGTGAGCAAGAAGCTCAAACTTGTCAACATAGTCCAGGTCATGCTCATCCACCGGATCCTCCCGTGTCAACAACGGGGTTTCAACTTGTGGGAGTTCGACCCGGTCCAGCACCAAAATCTGAACAGGCTCTTTGACACAACACACAAGGATGCCTGGAAGGTGCTATTCAAGGGCGCCGAGGTTCCCCCTCCCACTACCGAGGATTGCGGATTCTGCGCGAAGCGCCAAGCCAGCGCGGTAAGCTGTTTTACCTCTTACAGGATACTTGTTTTTCATAGTTTGACTCTATGCGGGATCTAAGCTCCCATACCTTTGACAGGACTGACAGGAGACGGCCGGACAGATCGACTGTCCGGCTCCTTTGCCCGAAGGCCCAGCAGACGCTCTCCTGGCGGAGATGCTGACTCTGGCTCCTTACAAGGTGCCGGAGAAGACCAAGAAGGCCAAGGGGACCCGAAAGAGTTCCCAGTGCCAAGTGATATCGGACTCATCGTCCGAGGACTCCTCGGCACACTCCTCCCACGAAGACGAGGAGGAAGATGAAGACGCTCCCCCTCCACTCGGGGGAGACAAGAAAAGAAAGGCCGCCCCAACTGGGGGGCCGAAGGGTCCAAGAAGGGAAGGACTCTCCTTCCGGACAGTTCCACCACCGCCGCCAAAGGCGAAGACGAGTGGCTGCCCAGGGCCAAGCCCCTGGGGAACTCGTAAGTATTCGGATACCAGAGTAATTCATTCCTTTGTCGCGCTGCTTCTCCTAACGCCGAATTATGACTATGCAGACTGCCACGAGCCCGTATTGACGTATCGTCGGACGGCTCCCTGGGCTCGTCGGATATGGATAGCGAACCACTTCCGACCGCCACCTCCCCTTGCCCTATGGACAACGCCGAGGTATTATCTCAAGAGACACCGGGTCGGGGGGAGACAGTCCCGGAGGCGCCTCAAGGCGACCTTCCGGACTTCGGGAGTAGAGGGGACAAGGCCCCCGATGGCTCCGAGTTCGGCCCTCAGCCGAACACCGCGCCGGAAGCTCCAGCGGTTCCGGATTCGGGCAGGCGGCCTCCTTCCAAGAGGGGCAAGACGCCTGTGTCGGTGACCTCTGTCCATCCAGAGGCACCGGACAATCTGCTGGGAGCGCTTCGCAGCGCTTCCATCGACGAGGAGCACCGCACTATTATGAGTGCGGTGGTCCAGAAGGTTCAGTCCGCCAAGAGCGGACTGACTGAAGCCTGTGCCAGCCTTCTAACAGGCTTTGAGGTAAGTCTTTGAAATATGGGGGAAAATATTACCGCATAGACAGTAGCCCCTGATGCTCTGTTTGGTGTTCACAAAGAAAAGCCGAACAGAGGATCAAACAATATCGCAGGAGTCTAATATAAGTATGTCAATATGCGTATGCAGGCTTCGCTGCTGGCCGCTGCCGCGCAGACTGCGGAGGTTGCCGCATTGAAGCAGGACCTCGAGGGGTCCAAGAAAGAGCTCGGCCTTGCCAAGAGGCAGCTCGAGGAGAACAAGGGTAAGTAATACCCTGTCTATAGATATGTATATATAAAAGAAGACGCGATTGCAAAATGACAGGATCATCGTATATTTGCCAGGGGCCATGACTGAGGTGGCGACCCTGAAGCAAGCGCTATCCGAGGCCGAAGACAAAGCGGCCAAGGAGCGCACCGAGCGGGAGAGGCAGGAGGCACGGGTGGGCGAGGTGCAGCAAGAGCTCCAAGCTCTCGTGTCGAAGCATGAGGCATTGGAGCGTGACTCGAAGACGCGAGAGTCCGAGCTTGCCGTGGCCCTCAAAAGCGCGAAAAATGCCAAGGCTGAAGCCCAGAAGGCCCTCTAGCAGATTGATGCGATGAAGAAGATAGCGGCGGGTAAGGCATTCTATATGCAAAGCAAGCATGTGAAAGTAAATTATCTGTTACTTACCCGAATCAGGAGCTCTCCAGGAGCATTCGCAGATTTGCCCCGCAGCGTGTCGGATGCCGCACAGTTTTACCAGGCCGAGGAGGGAAGCTCAACGGAGAAGTTGTTCTGGGCCCAATATACTGGGACCGAACACCCGGTGCCTATGAGCGACCAGCTAAAACAGCTGGTCGAGCTACACAAGGCGGCCGAACAGGCCATGAAGGGCTTTATAGTCCGGCTGTGGCCTGGCGACGCCCTTCCGAGCAGATACTTCGGCCTGGTGAGGCGGCTTGTGGATGCCTGCCCACGGCTGGAAGTCGTCAAGCGGTCCGTCTACATCGAAGGTGCACGCCGGGCTTTCGCCCGTGTGAAGGTGCAATGGGCCAAGCTAGACGCCGTGAAGCTAATCAAGGAAGGGCCACCGTAGGGCAAGGAGCATCGCCACCCCGAGATGTACTATGAGGGAGTCCTGAAGGGTGCCCGTCTCGTAGCAGACGAATGTGCAAAAGATGTAATATTTGAATGAACTTGCTTGTGTAATCTTGTATTATGAAAACTTGTTCATATGCGCTATGCGACGCTTGTTTGAATTTAAAATATTACCTTCAGTTCGGCTGTTTATCAAATCTGAGAGATGGCTAGTCGTCGGCTTCTGCCCCCATGCTACGAGTGCTGGGGTGTTCGGGATAAACATGAGCACTCTTGTTCCCACTTTTGGGTCCTTCGAGGGAGGCGCTCAGCACGACGAACAAGGCAATCGGACTAATAGTGCTTTATCACTCTCACTTAGCCATAGAATTCTATAATTTTAAATTTCGGCGAAGCCCCTGGTATCCAGAAGGCCGAATCTGGGGCGCGATACATGCCTTAAGCCGGACAGGGCCGACTCCTCGCTCTAAGCGGCATAAGTCTTTAAGGACTCGAAAACCTCTCGAACAGCGACCAGTCTCTCGCCTTATCATGACAGTCAGTTTTAGCTTTCTCTACTGAGGTGCTTAGCCTAGCTGAACCGGGGCACAATCGCAGTAGTTCTCCCAGTGCTACCTTAGCCGATATAGCGGAACGTAAAGTACCAAAACATGGGAGCCGGGCAAACCCAACTATTGACCAAAGACATGATTCAGAGCTGATGCATATAATGCTATAAGTTCGGGGTACCGCACTTGTGAAAGTGTCCAGACTTCTCACACCATATTGTGGGGTACTTAAGCCCCTGGTGTGTTGGCCGTACCAGAGTGTACGGGTGCTGGATGTCACGAATGAACATATATATATATATAAGAAGAATGCAATAAAAGCCTTAATGCAATGCATTGTTTATTGAAAAACGTGTGTTAGAGCAGAATGATACAGGTAGTGCGATAGGAAAAAAGTAGGACTATGTCCCCTCCAAGGGCAAGCTGAGGAATAATATTAAAGTAAGTATTTCACTCGTTATCGTAATCCACCTGGGAGTTCCATGGTGTGATGTAGCTTTCTGCCTCCTTGGTTGCTGCATCATGTGTTCGGCAATCATGCTGCCAGACAGGGTTTCCAGAGATTAATGTCCTGAAAGAGAGAAAAATAACAAAGCGGGAAGCCCCTAGTGCAGTTTAAGCCGCGTCTTGGGGCGTGCCGTAGTCGTGCCCCCTCCCTACATGTGCCCATGGTATTTTTAATGCGTAATTATGCACGTGGGGCACGAGTTTCGCCGTTTGGCTTGGGCCGGGGTGGGGGCCGCATTGCTATGCGAGCTCAGAATGTGCCAGGCGGTCCTGTTGCTGATTACTCCGGGCACGCTTGAAGGTGTTCGGGTCCTTAGACGCCGAACTAGTGGATTGCCTTGAGAGGCTGCTTTGAGCATCCGCTGCGAGGGCTGTAGTGTGCTCCTCCATTTGGAGAGAGCGCTCTGTGTTTCCATTAACTGTAATGACCCCCTGAGGTCCTGGCATCTTGAGCTTGAGGTATGCATAATGCGGTACCGCATTGAATCTCGCAAATGCGGTTCGCCCGAGCAGTGCATGATGACCACTGCGGAACGGGACTATATCGAAGATTAACTCTTTGCTTCGGAAGTTATCCGGGGATCCGAAGACCACTTCCAGTGTGACTAAGCCTGTGCAATGGGCCTCTACACCTGGTATGACGCCTTTAAAGGTCGTTTTTGTGGGTTTGATTCTTGAGGGGTCTATACCCATTTTGCGCACCGTGTCCTGGTAAAGCAGGTTCAGGCTGCTGCCACCATCCATAAGGACTCGAGTAAGGTGAAATCCATCAATAATTGGGTCTAAGACTAGTGCGGCGAATCCGCCATGACAGATACTAGTGGGGTGGTCCCTGCGATCAAAGGTGATCAGACAGGAGGACCATGGGTTGAGCTTTGGGGCGACTGGCTCCAATGCATATACGTCCCTGAGCGCACGCTTCCGCTCCCTCTTGGGGATGTGGGTTGCGTATATCATGTTCACCGTCCGCACTTGTGGGGGCAACCTCTTCTGTCCTCCGGTATTCGGCTGCCGGGGCTCCTCCTCATCATCGCTATGTGGCCCCTTATCTTTGTTTTCGGCAATTAACTTGCCGGCCTGCTTGAACACCCAACAATCCCTATTGGTGTGGTTGGCTAGCTTGTCGGGGGTGCCGTGTATTTGACACGAGCGATCGATTATACGGTCCAAACTGGACGGGCCCGGAGTGCTTCTTTTGAATGGCTTTTTCCACTGATCGGGTTTAGAGCCTTTGAATCTGGCATTGACCGACGTGTCCTCGGTATTGTCGCTGTTAATGCGGCGCCTATGTTTGTTGCGACATGACCTGCTACTATCGTCCTTGGTATCCGAAGTACCATGGTTCTTTGATATGTTGTTACTGCAAGCCAGCCAGCTGTCTTCTCCCTCACAAAAACGGGCCATGAGTGTCGTGAAGGCTGCTATAGATTTCGGCTTTTCCTGACCAAGGTGCCGGGCTAGCCACTCATTGCGGATGTTATGCTTGAAAGCTGCTAGAGCCTTTGCATCCGAACAGTCGACGATTTGATTTTTCTTTGTTAGGAACCGTGACCAGAATTGCCTGGCCGATTCCTGTGGCTGCTGAATTATGTGGCTCAAGTCATCGGCATCTGGTGGTCGCACATAAGTGCCCTGAAAGTTGTCGAGGAATGCGGCTTCCAGATCCTCCCAACAGCCAATGGACTCTGCTGGCAAGCTATTGAGCCAATGCCGAGCTGGTCCTTTGAGTTTGAGTGGGAGGTATTTAATGGCGTGTAGATCATCACCGCGTGCCATGTGGATATGCAGGAGGAAATCCTCGATCCATACCGCAGGATCTGTTGTGCCATCGTATGATTCTATGTTTACGGGTTTGAGACCCTCTGGGATTTGATGATCCATTACTTCATCTGTGAAGCATAAGGGGTGTGCGACACCTCTGTACTGGGCTATATCGCGACGCGGCTCCAATGAGTCTTGCCCACTGTGTTCGGCCCGACCGGATTTACTTTTACTGTATCCGGCATGACGTTTATCATCTCGCATAGTGGCGCGCCCTCGAGATCCGTAGATCGATCTTGCATGTTTTGCTTTCTCCTCCCATACGTCTCGCAGGTCTGGCGTATTTCCCCATGCCTTTTTATTTGAATGGAGTCGGGGTGCAGGCTGAGCTTTTGGCTGGAATGCCTCTCTATCGCGGCCACGAGGTGGCCGATCAACCACGTCATATGCTTCTTCCTCCAGTAGGGGTAGCAACCTGTATTTTGGGTAACTCTTGGAGGGGCGTTCGAGTTTATATTCCTCGTCCGCCAGGACTTTAGTCCATCTGTCAGCTAGCAGATCTTGATCAGCTTGAAGCTGATGCTTCTTCTTCTTAAGGCTATTTGCCGTGGCTGTAAGCCGGCGATTGAAGAACTCTTGTTCGACGGGATCCTCTGGCACGACGAATTCGTCATCGTCGAGGCTTGCCTCGTATTCGGAGGGAGTCATGTAATTGTCATCCTCCTCCTTTTCATCTGCCGCTCTCTCAGGAGGGCTGGCCTCTCCATCCTCCTGTCCCAGATCATGCTGGAGGGGAGTGTTGCCATCTTCAGCACTATCCGGAGTGTTATTATCTCCTGTGCCGGTATCACCACTTTTGCTTTGGCGGGACTTAGAGCGGCGCCGTTGACGTCGGCGCTTGGGTTACTTCTTGGAGGGGTCATCCTCCGCTGTCTCGTCGCCATTGCCTTCTTTGGGTGTGTCCACCATGTATATGTCGTATGATGAGGTGGATGTCCAGTGCCCTGTGGGCAGTGGTTCCTCTTCATCTCCCGCATCGTCGTCCATACCGTCGATGTCTTCGGAGTCGAAATCGAGCATGTCGGTTAAGTCGTCGACAGTGGCTACTAAGTGGGTGGTGGGTGGGCAGCGAATTGCTTCGTCGTCCGCATCCCAATCCTGCCGGTAATAATTCGGCCAGGACTCTCCTGACAAAGAGAGAGACCTTAGTGAATTCAGTATGTCGCCGAAGGGCAAGTGCTGAAAGATATCCGCGGCAGTGAACTCCATGATCGGCGCCCAATCAGAATCGATTGGCAGGGGCGCGGATGGTCCAGAGTCCGGAGAAGAATCCGGCGATGGGGAGTCATGGGCCTCACGAAGGATAAGGTTGGCGTTCGGTTCGATCTCCGTTGAGGCTTCTGCCTCCGTGGCGGGGTCTAACCACCCGCCCTCGGATGGCGCAGTTGGCTCCGAATTAAAGGTCGGGGCAGCTGTAGGTGCGGTCTCCAGGACACTGTTCGGTGGCAGAGCTAAATCATGCCCATCGTGACAGCGTGGTGCACTCAGCAGGGGCTCGAATCCATCGAAGATCAAGTCTCCATGGATATCGGCCATGTAGTTTAGGCTTCCAAACCTGACCTGATGGCCAGGGGCGTAGCTTTCAATCTGCTCCAGATGGCCAAGCGAATTGGCCCGCAGTGCAAAGCCGCCGAATACAAAAATATGTCCAGGGAGAAAGGTCTCACCCTGGACTGCATCGCTAATGATGATCGAAGGAGCCATCAAGCCTGATGATGACGACACAGAGGAACTCTCAATGAAAGCACCAATGTCGGTGTCAAAACCGCCGGATCTCGGGTAGGGGGTCCCGAACTGTGCGTCTAAGGCGGATGGTAACAGGAGGCAGGGAACGCGATGTTTTACCCAGGTTCGGGCCCTCTTGATGGAGGTAAAACCCTACGTCTTGCTTGATTTATTCTTGATGATATGAGTATTACAAGAGTTGATCTACCACGAGATCGGAGAGGCTAAACCCTAGAATCTAGCCTATGGTATGATTGTATGTTGTCCTATGGACTAAAACCCCCGGTTTATATAGACACTGGAAAGGGCTAGGGTTACACAAGGTCAGTTACAAAGGAGGAGATATCCATATCCGTACTGCCTAGCTTGTCTTCCACGCCAAGTAGAGTCCCATCCGGACACGAGAGGAAGTCCCTTTTTTTGGGACTCCCTTTTTTTATTTGGCCTTTCTCTTTTTTTATTGGGACAATACTCTGTGAATGATGATCATCACACTTCTATTTGTTTATAACTCAATGATTACAACTTGATACTAGAACAAAGTATGACTCTATATGAATGCCTCCGGCGGTATACCGGGATAGCAATGATGCATGAGTGACTTGTATGAAAGAATTATGAACGGTGGCTTTGCCACAACTAAAATGTCAACTACATGATCATGCGAAGCAATATGACAATGATGGAGTGTGTCATAGCAAACAGAATGGTGGAAAGTTGCATGGCAATATATCTCGGAATGGCTATGGAAATGCCATAATAGGTAGGTATGGTGGCTGTTTTGAGGAAGGTATATGGTAGGTGTATGATACCGGCGAAAGGTGCGCGGTATTAGAGAGGCTAGCAAAGGTGGAAGGGTGAGAGTGCGTATAATCCATGGACTCAACATTAGTCATAAAGA